>NW_024712020.1:0-13205 GCF_018991925.1 Homarus americanus | reverse complement strand
GTAGAGTGCAAAGGAAGTGTTATGTGATGAACGCGATGTTGTAAATTGCAAAGGAAAAAAGAAACCAGAAAAAATGAACTAGGATTTAGGACTGACGAGTTAACTTGCCCGGCGTGGCAGAGTTCCCACGCCAGCCGGTCACGACGGTTACTGGGTGCGTTCATAGTATAAGTTTGTTTGGTATATATTATTAAAATTATCTTGTTATTTGGCATAATACCCAGAATTTGTGATTGGTTGAGCAGGTATGCATGTTATTTAGAGTAACTCGGCAACAATTTTGATCTGATAATTGTGTGATTTTGTTTGTTTACGTTTATAATTGAAAATGGACTACTAAATGTTAAAAATGATTAAACTTAAACTTTGGGGTGGGATTTTGGGGAAATGTCATGTAGGCGTCCATGTTTTTGGTGAAGATCAGTTGAAGGTCAGGGTCACACTGCCATGTAGGTCAGGTTATTGCTGGTGGTGTTACTGTAGTGTAGGGGATGATAAAGCACCGACATGTCAACATGGCACTTATGAGATATGATTCTTACGATTTTTTTCTGCAAAGTTTTATACAGTACATAGAGATTGGTAAAAAATTAAAGTCAAAGTTCATTCGGTGACTTAAAACTTGTTGCTTCAAACTTTAATTTAAGACTCCAGCTCTCTGCTACACTTTCTTTAAGCAGCTTATTAATATTAGCTCCAAGTGCAGCACTTAAAAGGTTTTTCATTTTCATTTATATTTATGCAGCACTTTAGCAAAAATTAGTAATATTTTTGTGCGTTCATATGGAGTAAAAGAAAATGTATTTTACAAAATAACTTCCACTGTTGTGTGCAAATTTCAGCTTCCTGACTGAAGGTGCCTGAGATATCGTGACAATTATTAAGAGTCACCACCCTTGAGGCTCCCGCAGCACCTGGGGACGGAATGGGGAAAGAGGAAGCGATATATAAATTGTGATCATAGATACAATCGAAATAAAAAACTAAGAATAATTCGCACTAAATTGGCAAGTTAGATCATAATTAAGTGTTGCTGTCAATGTGAGGCGTTTTTTAAGAATACAGTACATCATCCCAGTTCCGCCCGGTGTTCTGCCCCAGGAGTAACTCGCCCTATACTGGTGCTGTTTCTAGACAGGTTAGCGTAGACAAGAGCATGCAGCAGGAGCGGAGGTCTTACGTGGTGTCAGAACCTCCGCTTTGGTGATATTAGTTTCCTCCTGTGACTACGGTTAGTCCCTCTTCAGTGTCCGGTTATACCCCTCTTGTGACCCGTTATACCCTCTCACGTATCCGGTTATACCCTCCCGTGTGACCCGTTATACCCCCTCCTGTATCCGGTTATACCCTCTCGTGTGACCCGTTATGCCCCTCCTGTATCCGGTTATACCCTCTCGTGTGACCCGTTATACCCCTCCTGTATCCGGTTATACCCTTTCGTGTGACCCGTTATGCCCCCCTCCTGTATCCGGTTATACCCTCTCGTGTGACCCGTTATACCCCCTCCTGTATCCGGTTATACCCTCTCGTGTGACCCGTTATACCCCCTCCTGTATCCGGTTATACCCTCTCGTGTGACCCGTTATACCCCTCCTGTATCCGGTTATACCCTTTCGTGTGACCTGTTATGCCCCCCTCCTGTATCCGGTTATACCCTCTCGTGTGACCCATTATACCCCCTCCTGTATCCGGTTATACCCTCTCGTGTGACCCGTTATGCCCCCTCCTGTATCCGGTTATATCCTCTCGTGTGACCCGTTATACCCCCTCCTGTACCCGGTTATACCCTCTCATGTGACCCGTTATACCCCCTCCTGTATCCGGTTATACCCTCTCGTGTGACCCGTTATATCCCCTCCCCTTGGAGAACTGCTCTCATATCTAGGGTGGCTCTTCTCTCCATCGTTAGACAGGGTGGCATCAAAGGCATTTTGTCTTATTAACTCTCCTCCTTTAGTTGATAGTCCTTCTTCCCTTTCTCTTCGCCGCAATTTTGTTTCATTCTCTATCTTTAACGGGCAATGTTCGATGGATTTTGTATCCTGTGTACCGCCGGCAAGGCCGGGGACTCTTAACACACGTCTTGCCCGCGGTGCCCACCATTTCTCTGTGGATGTCGGTCACACTAGAATAACCCGTAATAGTACATCCTTCTTTCCTCATACAGCCAAACTGTGGAATGTTCTGCCCTCTCTGTTTCCATACTCATACAATCTGTCTCACTTCAAAAAAACTGGTTTTCCGGCATCTTCGTGATGTAGATTAATATATTTTTATTTTCTATTTTTAATTTCATTTATTTATTTTTTGCCCCCAGGCCCTCAAGTACGTCGATGACCTGTGCCCGAGGACTAGT
Organism: Homarus americanus; assembly: GCF_018991925.1. NCBI lineage: Eukaryota > Metazoa > Arthropoda > Malacostraca > Decapoda > Nephropidae > Homarus > Homarus americanus. The sequence goes on along the minus strand of NW_024712020.1, from coordinate 10,849 downwards.
CCCCGTTAAAAAAAGAGTTATACCTGCCTCCACTATGAGAGAGGCAGTAACCATGACTGTTATCATTACATTACAGAAAAGGTGATAGTGATAATAACTTTCCCTGGCGCAATGTTGCAGGTTTATATACGGTTTTAAATACAATGTGACCCAAACGTTCACTTGCAATAATATTGAAAAACTATTTGTAGTTAATTGGAAAAAAATTTATTTATGATATAAATATTTATATAATATATTAATATTTTACACACACGTCAAAGTGACACCTGGATAACAACATTCATGGCTCTTAAGGTTACTGGGGCAAGATTTCAGCATCCTGCTCAAGAATATACTGTAAACTAAACTAGACTACAATTCAGAATAACACCGCAAATTATATTACCGTATACAATTAACTTCAATGTATGTATATCATGTTGGTTTCCTAGTGACTACTGTACTTGCATATTATATGAAGCACGTGTTACTGTTGGAGTTGGTATATTAAGGGAATTAGCCTACCCGGGCACAGGTCACTGACCCACATTGGGGCCTGAGGGGGGGGGGGGACAAAAGGAAAAGTAAATAAAATAAAACAGACCAGGAGTGAGAAACGATAAATTTGTTGTGTTGTCAAAGTAAGAGAAACAATTGAGACCCTGCAATTGTGTGCAAATGAGGTAGAAAGTCAGTGAAAATCAACAACCTGGCACTTGGTCACAATACTGTTACTATTAAGATTTAGCTCATAGACGTTCACTATCTTTGGCTGAAATGTGGCATGAACATCAGCATGTACCTCAGAAGTGTTCGAGACGTAATATTTTAGGGGGATGGACCTCCACTGCCAAAGGTGGATAACTCCTTCGCTAAAAGCACGTCTGAATTGGTGGCAGACTCAGACCTAAAAGAGGGTCTCCTATACACCACCGCAGTTTTTAACACAGAGAACTGAGGGTTGGTATCCCCCCTGGTAACTGCCTTGTCGTGGTGAGGAGCTTCAGTTCCCACGATCTAGTAAGAACTGTTGGTGGGTGTTTGTTGACACCTGGTAGGACCACCATGGCGAACTGGTTGCTGGTGAGGTTCTTAAGTGGAATTTATTTTTACGCAAGAGACAGGCGTGTGAGGCAGTATGTCTGGCGTGAGAGGTATTCAAGCACATTGTGTATTTGGTTCTGTACATGAGAACTGATATAGTTACTAAGTGCAAAAAAGTGGATACAATCTTAATATGTCGATTATCTTGCCACTAGAGATGAAGTGTTGTGCCATTTCACACACACTGTGCTTGGATCTGAATGTCTTCAGTTTGACTGTAATCTTTCCATAGCTGCTGCACTGTGTTGGTGGTGTTCTGTTTCAGTAGTGTATCACAGAGGCTCTTTAACATATCAGTTTGAGCTGTAAATTGAGCTTTGAGTTCTTTAATTTAATTTTTCAAATCATTGATCTCTTCACTTTGTGCGTGTTCACTGGGTCTGTTGGCAGCTACCTGTTGTGTCGGTACGTCTGTGTTGCCCCATGCTGATCTTTCGATGACTGCTGGTGATGATCCTGGAGCTTTAGTGGGGAGGGTGGCCCAGGGGTTGGCCGTAGGGAGTACCCTAGCAGCAGTAGTGTTTCTTGAGACCTGCCTGGGTGGCGGGTCTGGGAGCTGAAGAGGCGTAGGAGCTCTAGGACAGTCATGGTGCCATACAGGAACTCCACCTAACCTAACCTAACCTAACCTAACCTTAACATGCCTAGCCTAAATTGACCTTACCTAACCTAACCTTAACATGCCTAACCTACATTTACCTTACCTAACTTTTCTTTTTTTATCATCCATTTGCAGAGATAATCAAAGGTTAAAATACATAATAGTGGTATCCTAAGTTACGTTTATATATCAACAGATTTATAGATATATTGGAGAAATGATTATAAAAAGTTTATCTCTACAAATGTATTTTTTTTTAAAGAAATTGACAATTTTCTAGAGAACTTAATTGTTTATCATGTGCGTTGCAGCTTTCTTAGGTTAGGTTAGGTTTTGTGAGGTTAAATTACATTTCACTAATTTTGTAGCAAAACAAATTACTACTGAATGTATCAGATAAAAAACCTATGAACATAATTCTTTTATACGAAAAAAATGCTATACCACTGTTAATTTTTACTCCCCTTTTTATTAGGTTTGATGAACTTAAATTGGGTCAGGTATTATTTAACTCTGAGTCATGGGCACTTCTTGGACACTTGGTAGAATAGCTTGTTATAACTTGGTCCTAGCCATACCAAGAAGGCGGAGTCAAGACACAAATGTTCACTTGACCTCCTATTTGGCTTTCAATACTGATGGACATGTGCGACTATACCACATTAATAAGGTTTATCTGCAAGTTTACTCATGAAAAATATTTGTACCACAAATGTGGACAATACAAACCTTCTATTTTGGTACAAATTACTTGAAAAGTTGTAAGACAAAAGATGCGTCTCTTCCATTCCGCGACAAATATAAACGCACTCAAGCCTCTTCTCGTATTTATTTATTTATTTTTTTTTTTTACGGGGAATAGCTCACCCAGGCACAGGTCATCGACCTACATCGGGGCCTAAGGGGCAAAACAATAAGAATAAAAAGCTATCAAAAATAGAAAAGGAAAAGGTTATATTAATCTACACCACGAAGATGCCGGAAAACCACTTTTTTAAAGTGAGGCAGATTGTACGAGTGTGGCGACACAGAAGGCAGAGCATTCCACAGTTTGGCTGTGTGAGGAAAGAAGGATGTACTATAACGGGGTATTCTAGTGTAACCGACATCCACCGAGAAATGGTGGGCACCGCGTTCAAGACGTGTGTTATGAGCCCACGGTCTTGCCGGCGGTACACAGGATGCCAAATCCACCGAACAAAGCCCGTTAAAGTACCTGTAAAAGAGAGAGAGTGAAGCAACATTGCGGCGAAGAGAAAGGGAAGAGAGATTGTCGACTAAAGGAGGAGAGTTAATAAGACGAAATGCCTTTGATTCCACCCTATCTAATAGTTGGACAGAAGAAGAGCCACCCTAGATATGAGAGTAGTACTCCAAGTTAGGACAAATGAATCCTTTATATACTTGAAGCAACTGCTCAGGAGTGAAGTAGCTGCGGCATCTGTACAGCATTCCCAACTTTCAGGAGGCAGCTTTAGCAATGTTGAGGATGTGTGGCTTCCATGACATATTAGAGGAAATGGTGAGGCCTAGCATATCTATTTTAGAATTTAGCGGAATGAAAGCGTCCTGAAATGTGATTGGTTGGAGATCATCTAATTTGGAAAGTGTAATTGGTAATACTGAGTTTTATTACTAATGAATTTTACCAAGTTTCTACCTCTCCATTCGGTGATGCTGCACAGATTCGCATTGATATCAACTCTAGAAACAGATCTAGTTTGAGAGTTAGGAGGAAGGGGAAAAGTGAAGAAGAGTGAAAAGTAGAATCATCAGCGTAAGAATGGATAGAATTAGTTATAGTGTGAAATAGATCATTGATAAAAAGAAGGAAGAGAGTAGGTGAAAGAACAGAACCCTGTGACCCACTATTGGTAGAGAAAGAGCGAGAGATCGATCCCTCGACAACAACTGCTATGGATCGGTTCTCAAGGGAGCTGGAGATTAAAAAACAAAGTGGGGGAGAGAAACCATATGCTTTGGAGATGTCGAGGGCCACGACGAAAGTTTCCCCATAATCCCTAAGAGAGGATGACCAAAGACGGGTGCAGTAGGAAAGCAGATCACCAGTAGATCTCGCCTGGCGAAAGCCATACTGGTGATCCGACAAAAGAGAAAGGCGTTCAAGGTGACGGAGAAAATGGGAGTTTAAGATAGTTTCGAAAATCTTAGAGAGGGATGAAGTTAGGGGCAATGGGGCGATAGTTAAGGGATTAGAATGGTCACCCTTCCTCGGGATGGGCTGAACCAAACATTTTCTTCATTATTCTATGATACAACAAGGCTAACAAGCTATATTACAACATTATTATTTTTTGTTATGTAATCGGGAAATAGCGTACTTACTATATCCGTGTTGAGCATGTTACAGCAGCTAAGGGGGTCCCGACAAATATTTTTGAGTATACCGATCGGGGACTATCTCCAGTTACTGGGTAAACAAACATGCAGTCCCGTAAATGTTTTTGAGTATGCGGCCCCTGGTGTTTGTATAGGGCTAGTTTAAGTCGGGCATACTAGTCTCTGACACATTTTATGGCAAAAGCATGAGAGTAGCATTTCAGCCAGAATAGAGTAAGTCACTTACCAAGGTTGTTTAATTCGGCCATAGATGTACACCCTCTAAAAAATTATTCAGCACCCGTGTCATTGTATCACGCCGTAAGGGTGCCGAATAATGTTGAGGCGGTACTAGTGGGCCAGTTACACCTTGTTTTCGTCAAACGATGTTCAACCTTCTTCAAAATGTAGTCGAAAGTTTCCCAAGTCGTTCTCATGTATTGGGAAAAAACCTACTTTGTCCCCTTTTTAGCTCGCTAAAAAGATGGCGATTATTCACCGTAATTTTCTCTGCTGCGGTTGATTTCATGTGTTCCAGTTACTTTCCTCCTTATTTTTGCATAAGCACTATCGAGCAAAAGAAAAACTTCGTCAGATAACATGCTAGACATCTGTACGACAGCTGCACCACAACTCGCAGATATACTGTGTCCTCTGTGTCCGCCTACCAGCGCTGACTCCCGACCATGGTCGGCGCTGGAAACCGGCAAGCGGGTAAACCTGTTTTTGTTTTTTGTATGTGTTCTTACCCTTTAAGATTAATGGGACTAACGTCAACTCTCATTCTCTCACTGTCTTTCACAAATGGGTTGACACTATAAATGTCGAAGACACATAAGTCATTTTTTGAGAAATTATAAAGAACATTAGAGAAGTTTGACAACCCAGGAATGTCGCTCTACGGACTGTTGCCGTGATGTCTGTGACAAGTTTGATTCAGGCTGGTGATGGTAGGAATATTCTTCAGGAATGTGATGAGCTTCCAGCTCAATGATGAGTTGACTCTTCACAGGCTTTGTCTTGAGTCTAACTTGGTCAAGCAGGAGAGGAGAGGGCACAATATCGTATTTCAGGAGGTCGTTGGTAGTGAGGCCTCAGCCGCGGGCTATTTCAATTAACTCCTTCTTTATGTTCATTAATTTCACCACCTTTTTGGTTGTCTTTTGTGGTTTATTTCTGATTTTCTTCATAGTCTCGATGTTTGTTCTATGAATGGTGTCAAACAAATTTGATGTTTTCTTCATGATTCTGTCGGCAAAGACCAGGGCCTGGATGCACGAGCATATTTAAGTCACTTAAATCTCTGCTGGCGCACTTAACAACTCTCTGCTAGCGTACTGAACAACTCTCTGCTAGCGTACTTAAGTCATACGCACAAAACAATTTAAGTGCTCTAGGGTCTGGGATCTTGGGTACTTAGTCCACTCCCGTGTTGTCTGAAGTGAGCAAACTGGCCCTGCGTTCACTAGGGCAACGCTACTTTCAGCGTAGCGTGCGTTCTTTTGGGAACTTAGATCATGTATCACATCGGAAATGCATTTGAATGCAATATACCTCAAAAAATATTTTGTTAATTTTCTTTAATTGAAATTTGTATGAGTGGTGCTTCGTACCGCTGCCAACTTCCTTTGTTTACACAAAGTCGGGAGGCCCAGCACACACCTCACTCCTCCTTTACCTCTCTCTAAGTAGGAAGAAAGAAGATAAGATAAATAATTAAGAAAGACTATTAAAGGAAGAACAGAATATGATTGATTGAAAGTAGAAAAATAAATACTAAATATAATTACAGAATAGAGCAGAGAAAGTATATAAATAAATATAATATAAAGGAATAAAGAAATCTCATTTGTGATTTTGTTGATTCGCAGCTAATATTGTGTGGCCACTGGCCATAGCATTGTGGTGAATGTGGTCTTCCATGTGGCTTTTAAGTGTAGTGCTATTGCATCATAGCATTCACTCTGCGATTGGCTGAGGGACAAATATTTGTAACGTGCACTCTGATTGGCTTGACGGATGTCAGCTGACGCGGCAGAATACAGTCTTTGCCACGACTGTCTTGGGTTACGACAATCGTAAGTTTGTTTTTAGCGTTTTAACTAAAGTTTTCACTTATGATTTTGAGCTAAGTTAGCTATCGCGGCAGACTTAGGTCAGACGTTAGTGCATTCCTGCCCAGATATTTCTCCTTGTCCTTTGCAGTAACATTCAGGACATCGTTTATACAGTACAGTAATTTCCTGTCATGACTTCTTTTATCACGAAAATGTGGAGGACTGTGGGAGACTTTGCAGAAAATAAAAACGCTGTGGTCAAAAAGCAATAAAATGACACCAATATCAACATTATATGAGGAAAACCTGCGAAATTATATTAAATTTCCTATTTCATGGTGAATATGGCGGCCAACTTGGATTTATGAGATCTAAATAACCGCTGATCACAAAAGCGATGCCGCCATGGTAAAAAATCCCAATTTAGACACCAAGATCACATTTCTAGAGGATAAAATGCATATTTTATTATTTATATAGATGTGCTACAGTAATATAGGGGTAACGGGAAATGTTTGAGAGGAGCTGTAGGGCTACCTGACTGCATATGGGCTTGACACCCAGACTTTTTCATAGGTCTTGGCTTATAGAATATGCAATAATGGGTTACGCCGTATATAAACACTGGACACGAACTCCCCCCCTCCCACCCCCCACCCAGTGCCAAGAATATTGTGCACTTTGAACGTGGAGATGGATGGTCCAGTATAGTACAGAGTTAGTCACCATTAAGAGCTGTAGTTGTATATTATAGTTACATATCTTTGAACAGTAAATTGAACACCACATGCTTATACACACTAGTTAAGAGGGCATTTTTGGCTGACACTTTAGGTATCGTTTATCTGTTATGTTAGGCGAGGAATACCCAAACAAGAAGAGGATAATATCTACCTTTCATTTAACTTTGCATCACAGTAACAGAGAGGCGGAGGCACTACTACCCTGCCCTGGGCTCTGGGTAATCAGAAGAGAGGAAATGTGGGTTTATTTATTTACTGTTATTATTTTTGGGTTAACCACATGAGTACGGGGGTCTCCTTCTGCTGAATAAAATCGTCTGGTGTTAGTTAAATAAAATGTTAAAATTGCCCTCACGTAGTAAAGAGGACAGTGGTGACAGTTTATTAAGGTTGTTGAAAGGGCGGAAGGGGTGCTGGGACTCAGTCAGACATGGATGGGGACGTCACGACAGAACATCTGGACAAACAACGAAGGTTTCTTGAAACCAGTTATTGCATTCTTCCGGGTGAGGGAGGTCCACTTGAGGAAGACTATTAAACTTGGCTTGTACTTACACAACTGTGGTTATTATATTCTGGCCACTTGAAATATTGTACAGTAAGTTGTCCCCTTTTCTTTCCGGTCAATTACGGTACACCGGGTACAGTATGAAAAAACCTCACAAATAATTGATATATGTTTTTGTGAAGCATGTTAACACGTAGACACTGTAAGACAAGAAAATACCATCAGTAATGTTTATGGCCTGAGTGATGACTGTTGCGGTAATAATCGTAAGTAATAACAATACACTACAGACTCCAACTCACGCCACAGTTTTTGTCATCTTGTGTTATTAGAAACTTACACGTTAATGTGACCTCAGCTTGGCTTCCTGCCTCACATGCATCGACGGTAATGTGTGTTTTTATGTAAAGAAAAGTGTACTTACCTTTAATATTAACTTTGGGGTATAAGGCTTCAAAGAAGAATAACACACAATACACTCTAGTTAATGAAAATAATAACAATAATATATAATGCTAATAGAAGTGAATTACCACGAGACGTTGTACACGCATGTGGAGATTAAAGATTCACTGTGTCAACACTGCCTGTACTGTCTAGGACAGTGTTTTTCAAACTTTTTTTACTGCGACCCACAGCCAGAACAACAATTTGAATTGCGACCCATCAAACCTAAGTGTAATGATATGAAATGAGTAAATCAAAGACAAACACTGTTCACAATTTTCCTTTATTTAGCATCGACAAAATTCATGTAAATTTCTCATGATCCATTTATATTTGAATTATATGTATCCAATTGTATGAAAATAAAAATATTATTTTAAGAAAATCAAACATGAAGAAGACACCAACACAAGTAAAGTAAATAACAGTTAAGATCTATGTGCTTGATTTAATGTGATCTATGTGCTTGTTTGTTCATAAGCAGCTGTTTCCAATTAGGGACACAGGAAGACAGTGCTACACGCATATCAGGGGCAGTGTTGAGCCTGTTTCTGTCTTTAGTCTTTAATTGAGTTAAAGTGGAAAATCCCACTTCACACAAGTAAGTAGTAGTGAAAGGTAATAGTGCTAGAACAGCCTTTTTACTGAGTAATGGAAATTCATCTTTGTTTTTAACCCAAAATGAGCTTAAATTTGACTTCTCAAACTCATTCTTAAGTGTGAAGGAACAACTGAGATGCATCAATTCACCTTCCTCTTCAGCCAGCAAGTTTAATTCAACCAAGCCTAAATTATGGTGCATTTATTTTTATTTTCTTATTTATTTTCGCGACCCATTTTATTTTTTTTCTTATTTTTTTTCGCGACCCATTTTTATTTTGCGACCCAATTTATTTATTTCGCGACCCACTGAAGGGTCGGGACCCATAGTTTGAAAACCCCTGGTCTAGGATGTTAGTGCAGACTAGAGTGATCCTACAGCTGCCTCACCCTCTCCCTCTGTACACTGCCCTTACATCAAGCTTCCCGACCATTTCCTCCCTTTATTAAGCTGTCTCCTACCGTACTATCACTTCTCACGACACACACAGACAGACAGACAGAGGTGGAAATATCAGAGACTGACATATTCTCAGAGGTGCACGGTACATGGTGAGGTTCTTGTTCTGTCAATCAATTAACTAACATTTAGTACTTTATTTGTTTCAATACACACATGTAACTGTAGGACTTTGTTTCTTTAGGCTCTGCTTGGAGTAGGAAAAAGATTTATGGAATTGTGAAAAGCTATAAGAGTCATTTAGAGGCTGGACTGCTATCAAAGAATACACCTGAGTCTACATCCCGTAGTGAGGATGCTCGCCCTCCTGTGCGCAGTGAAACAACCATTTTCCACACAAACGTCTGTTCAGTTTGTACAAGTTGCAACATACTGTAATCTTGGTGCTATTATATTGAAATAGATATATGACCTATAGTTTAATAGTACCAATCTACACCGTTGATCGCTGTACCAACTTACAAGTCAACAAAATAAAGGTTGATGATATGAGAGTTGGGATCAAGTTATTGTTTTGCGTGAACGATGTCTCGTCTTCCCTCGAGTCAAGAGGTTGTCGGTGTGTGCAGTTATGTGCACTATAAGATATTCATAATTGATGGTTGAATTTAGAAACTCGTTGGAATTTATAATTTTCATGATTAGTAACTATCGTGCACAATATTTTAGGCAACGATGCTTATATTTCCACAATAACTTAAATACGCTGCCTAGGTTTAGAGCTTTTCCTTATAGAACTGATTTGTGTAAACACCAAAGTCCCGGAAATTTAATTGGTGAAAGGAACAGATAAAGACTGAAAGGAGTAAAGAGACAGGGAGAAACACACAAGGAGGAGACAAAGGGAGATTCCTCTCTCCTTCGTAGCTTTACTGTATATCTCAAAATTATACTTTAACACAGGTGAAAAATGATTTGTGTTCATCTGTTCCCAGGAAGGAAAATATTGACAAATAAATATTAGTATAAAAAACATTCCGGTAAAATTAAAAGTTGGAATATGAGAACAGCAACACAGGTCCGCTGTACGCCAGGGCTTGTATTAATTCACAGAGAAATACTGTAATGAATTTATTGCCCCACATAACGCACCCATAAGTCTGTGGTAAATGTGATACATTATAGGCTTTTACTCTATGATCACCCGAGGCCCTGAAATAATTACACGCACCAAAAATGAATTACACCGAAAAGTTATTTAATACGCCATACATTTCTCATAAAATTTAAATGGTTGAATAAATATTAATGAATTTTCTCTACTGACTTATCTAACTAGGGTAAACTTATTTAGTTTGTCTACAGAAGAGTAAGAAATTGTATTAAGTATTGACAAACTGGGTTGAGGCAGCCTCAACGTGTTGTAGACATCCAGTGAGGACATCAGTTTATATCTGGCATCTATCGTGTCTCTTGTTGGTAAACATTACAGTAATTATCCTCAGGTGAAGGCGTCGTGTGTTGATCTACCTTTATATTGGACCGTCAGCTGATCTGTGACGTCACCAACGATTGTTTAGCGCCGTTATTGGGGACTGATCTGTGACGTCACCAACGATTGCTTAGTACCGTTATTGGGACTGTTCTGTGACGTCACCAACGATTGCTTAGTGCCTTTTTGGGGACTGATCTGTGACGTCACCAACGACTGTTTAGCGCCGTTTTGGGGACATCTGTGACGTCACCAACGACTGTTTAGCGCCGTTTTGGGGACTGATCTGTGACGTCACCAACGATTGTTTAACGCCGTTTTGGGGACTGATCTGTGACGTCACCAACGACTGTTTAGCGCCGTTTTGGGGACTAATCTGTGACGTCACCAACGACTGTTTAGCGCCGTTTTGGGGACTTGTTAAGGGAATAATAACCAACGCCAAGGTTAGTGTACAGGTGCAGGGCGTTACTTCCCACCTGTTGTAATAAGACCATTAAAACCGAGTAACGATCAATATTATTATATAATTCATTATTTATATTCATTACGATGGTTTAGTGTCGCCCAAACTG
>NW_024712019.1:0-13673 GCF_018991925.1 Homarus americanus | reverse complement strand
CCATAAATATTTCTTCTGTCACACCTCCTAGGGTGCACAGCCCATAAACATTTGTTCTGTCACACCTCCTAGGGTGTACAGCCCATAAACATTTGATCTGTCACACCTCCTAGGGTGTACAGCCCATAAACATTTCTTCTGTCACACCTCCTAGGGTGTACAGCCCATTAAACTACAGACTCAACCCTCAGTGTGTGGTAGGCTGTTTAGTTAATGACCTGTTGAAGTGTGGTTACTGTCCAGTCACCAGACTCAAGAGAGTTCAGCCCAGTTCACAGCCGGACACGATGCCCTAAAGTGAGACCAGCTCTCCGGGCTGTACCTCTCTCTAATTATATCAGCTAATTACAAGCCAATAGCTAATGCTCATTAGTCTGTCAATACCAAATAATTGTACAGACATTACTACCCAATATAACTATTAAATCAGCATGTGTGATTACATTAAACCAAGGAACAACGAGTGAAGAGAACATTATCTGTGTGTCTTGCTTAACTTACAAGCGAAGATAATTACAAGTACAACTCAGGACAGCTGTGACAATTTAAACTATCTACGACTGTATCAAAGGTAACATGACGTGAGATGACCCTATATCTCACTCAGCTGTATCAAAGGTGAGATGACCCTATATCTCACTCAGCTGTATCAAAGGTAACATGACGTGAGATGACCCTATATCTCACTCAGCTGCATCAAAGGTGACATGACGTGAGATAACCCTATATCTCACTCAGCTGCATCAAAGGTGACATGACGTGAGATGACTCTATATCTCACTCGGCTGCATCAAAGGTACCAGCGACTAACCTACACTCGTTCAGGCAAGTGTTAACAAGTGAGATAGTTTGGTATCTTACCACAGCTAAAACAATATAGACAACCCAGGTATACAGTTCACCATGTATATAGACAACACAGGTATACAGTTTAGTATATATTGTGGAAAATGTATAATTCCATGTAATAATTAAGAATTGTAAATAAAACCTGGTAACAATCTGCCCAGTGGAGCCTTGAAGCAACTATCCTCATTTACTCAGTGAGCATTATAGAGGAACAGTCCTTTGTGTTCCTGACCTGCATCTGATAATGGCTGAACCACATCATCAAGGTCAAAAGTAAGTAATAATAAATGGCCGTTATAAATCATCAAGTGCCGTTGAGGACGTCTGTGTTGTGGCCTTCTGAATCCTGCCAAGTTAAACCTTTTAAGGAAGGTCTTCACTCCCTGCAGTAGTTTGTAACAGGTGGGTCAGACCTGCACAGTACCACACCACCGACTTAACGCCAAAATATTTATCATTGTCACCTCAGATCCACTACATTCTCACACAATAATAATTCTTGGCTTTTACACAATAAAGGCCAGAGGAGAGATGGAGTGGCAAGAGAAGGCCACCTTATAGTTGTGTGTGATCAAGACTCATTCATCAGTGGCATAAATGTTAAAGCTCACTATGGCCGAGTCAACATTAAATTAGGATTCACGTAGTGACGTCGTAATTACCGGTAATGAGCCGTTTAGGCAGTTGGTCTGTTAAAACTGTACAGTACGGGAGGAAACTGTAGTATTGTACCTGCAGAAAACCTGCCATGTTTGTTAGCGAGGGTAACATCTGTCCCAGGCTGGGCAATGAACCCAGGACACCACTAAAGATATACAACTCCTGATGTATCTGAGAGACAATCACCAGTGTTTTGGTATAAAAACAATAAACAATATTTTCATGGTTCTATATCACTAAAGTGGTCTAGTTGCTGAATACATTGGACATTTTCCTGCAAATATTTGTATTCCAGGTATTAATCACATGCATTGTCAACTGTCTATCATGGTTAGTACAGTAGTTCTGTCTACAGTACATATAAGACAGATATACTGTAGACAGATGGACAGAAAGATGTAGAGAGATATACCATATTTCCCACCATATAAGACATATATTTTTATTACGTCGGCAGGAGTCAGCCCAAGAATGGGGAGCACATCCCTGTCTCCCACATCTTTAGTGAAAAAATGTCAAATGGCATGCAGTATTTTGTCCTTCCTCTTATTTATTATCATTATTTTTATCCGTTCTTCACATTGGCGAGGGTCAACTGTACTGTACATGTTATGGAACACATTGCAATTCCTTTTATGAAAGTTTAGTTTAGGTGAACTTTCTTGAGACTATAAACCTTTCATGCTATATCTATATCTGTGGTTGCCTTTAATATGGTGAGAAATACAGTACAGTAGTATAGATAGATAGACAGATAGATAGATAGATAGCCTGAAACTTAGATAGAATGCAAGAACAAAATCATCATCACCACCCAAATCATACAGCCATTCTCCTGCAGTCTGTCTTGTCAGGTTCTAAGATCATTTCTTACAATCTCTCCCCATGTCATTCTTGGCCACCTACCACTGGCTCTCCTCCTCACCACATTTAGACTCATGCACCACTTAACCCAGCTGGTCTCATCCATTCTCCCCACACTCCCGATCTCGGTCTACTTATACGTAAATCTTGGCCGATACTCTCAATACCCAGCCGCCCTCTTAGCTCTGAACGGCGATTCTCATCTTTCAGCGTCACAGTACACATCCACCTCACCATTCTCATTTCAGCTCACTCAAGACTGCATATGTCATCCTCTTTAACTGCCCATGTTTCACGGATATATAACACCACACTTCTCACACCAGTTGTATACATTCTTACTTTCATGTGATGGGAAAGTCCCCATGCTGACAATAAAGACAAGAATTCCCAAAACCTCCTCCATTGTCCAGCCATTGTCACCCAGGCAGCAGAACTCATCCATGACTCACAACACAGCAGCCTTCAGCACCCCATCCAGCACTGATCATGTCACCCAGGCAGCAGAACCCATTCCATGACTCACAACACAGCAGCCTTCATCACCCTCTCCAACACTGATCATGTCACCCAGGCAGCAGAACTCATCCATGACTCACAACACAGCAGCCTTCAGCACCCCATCCAGCACTGATCATGTCACCCAGGCAGCAGAACCCATTCCATGACTCACAACACAGCAGCCTTCATCACCCTCTCCAACACTGATCATGTCACCCAGGCAGCAGAACTCATCCATGACTCACAACACAGCAGCCTTCAGCACCCCATCCAGCACTGATCATGTCACCCAGGCAGCAGAACCCATTCCATGACTCACAACACAGCAGCCTTCATCACCCTCTCCAACACTGATCATGTCACCCAGGCAGCAGAACTCATCCATGACTCACAACACAGCAGCCTTCAGCACCCCATCCAGCACTGATCATGTCACCCAGGCAGCAGAACCCATTCCATGACTCACAACACAGCAGCCTTCATCACCCTCTCCAACACTGATCATGTCACCCAGGCAGCAGATCATCACAGTCTTGCAGCCATGACTCAGCAGCAGCACTCCAGCACTGATCATGTCACCCAGGCAGCAGAACCCATTCCATGACTCACAACACAGCAGCCTTCAGCACCCCCTCCAGCACTGATCATGTCACCCAGGCAGCAGAACCCATTCCATGACTCACAACACAGCAGCCTTCAGCACCCCCTCCAGCACTGATCATGTCACCCAGGCAGCAGAACTCATCCACACAGTCCACGGATAATCTTCAGTGTTGAGTTTCTTCAGTCTTGTCATGGACACATATTTACCTGCACATACATAACACTTACAGTCAGCAACATCCTGCAGTCTGCCATCCACTCCACTGTACATCTTGTGTACCCACCTTCCTCACTCACTGTACCTCTTGTGTACCCACCATCCTCATTCACTGTACCTCTTGTGTACCCACCTTCCTCACTCACTGTACCACTTGTGTACCCACCATCATTCACTGTACCTCTTGTGTATCCACCTTCCTCACTCAATGTCAATATCTTTCTTACTGATAGCATAGATATAGATAAGACAGATGCTTGTATATATAAAGACAGTCTGATAGATGATATAGATACCAAACAGACAGACATACAGGTATTGAAAGACTGATAGAAAGATATAGAAGCACAGATAGATAAAGATAGACAGTTAGACAGACATAAAGACATACTTGTAGCAGCAGAGTCTCCATGATCCAGTTGTTAATTTCTCAAGGGTTTAGTCGTTAACACATCTGGAACAAACAAACAAAAACAGTTAATATACACAACAGTTTATGATAAAAATATGTCCATAAATTAATAGTTATTCAGTACAGCAGTTGTTTGTTTTCCAATGTCGTATGTTTCCATTAGAACAGTATTGCTCACACCACATTCTAGTTTCTTAATTATTTCAAGTTTGTCACTCAATTTCAACGAGTTATTCTTTCTCTTCACACAACGAAGTTTATCACCTATAGGAGCCATTATCATGGGCTTGTACAGTACTCTGTAAATGGAAAGAGTAAGACTCAAAATAATGTTATGTTACACCGGTATTCTATTCATACTGTGCTTGATATAATGCATTCACGGAAATGTAATATTTTTTGCTGAAATGGCGTACGTATCACAGTGGAAAGTTGGATAAAATCGTGACGAAAACAATGACTTAATCTTTCTTTCGTTCAAAAGATGTTATCGTAATCCCTTTTCGAATGGTTTTCAGTTAAAAAACTGTTGTATTACAATAATATTCTATCCTAATTGACTTGAATAAATACTACGATACCATATTTCTGAATATTTTCATTAAAATCCATCAAAATCATTTTCCTTGTCATCGTCTGCAGCACCAAACAGCTTCTCCCAGTCCTCTCCTTGAACGGGGCTAGAGGGTACGTGTTTTTCGAATCGTTTTCAGTTAAAAAACTATTACATCACACGTATATTTTACTTAAACTGCGCCCGAATGAATATATTCTTGGAAATAAATAGTGTTGCTGAAACGTGATGTATTTCAATGTAAATTAGGATAAAAATACATGACGAAAACAAAAGACTTTACCTAAGCTTCCGATGTTCTTAAGATGTTACTCGTTTTTTTAATAGTTTTCGGATGAAATTCTGTTATATTACAATGATATTCTATTCATACTGTGCTTGATATAATACATGTAATAGTTTTTTAACTGAAAACGATTCGAAAAACACGTACCCTCTAGCCCTGTTCAAGGAGAAGACTGGGAGGAGCTCTTTGGTGCTTAAGACGATGACAATGAAATAGATTTTGATGGATTTTAATGAAAATATTCAGAAATATGGTATCGTAGTACTTATTTAAGTGAATTAGGATAGAATATTATTGTAATACAACAGTAGTGACGACGTGGAGGAGGCGGAGGCATAGAGCGGGGAGGTGCGGTGACTGGCGGCAGCAGGGACGAGTGGGGATGCCAGCCAGTACATTACGGATGTACAGTATTAATTGATTTTATAGCTCTTTTTGCATTTTAATATTAAATACCGTACATTACGTTTCAACAAAACTACTATTTATTTCTGAGAATATGGAAATGTAATATTTTTGCTGAAATGACGTACATATTACAGTGGAAAGTGGGATAAAATTGTGACGAAAACAATGACTTTCGCTTTCTTTCGTTCAAAACACGTTACCGTAATCACTTTTCGAATGGTTTTCAGTTGTGGGATTATGAGGCTAATGATAGGATAGAATATTATTGTAATACGGTACGGTACAACAGTTTTTTAACTCAAAACCATTCGAAATGCGATTACGGTAAAATCTTTCGAACAACGAAAGAAAGCGAAAGTCATTGTTTTCGTCATGATTTTATCCCACTTTCCACTGTAATATGTACGTCATTTCAGCCAAAATATTACATTTTCATATTTATTTCTGAGAATATATTCATTCAGTCACAGTTAAGGTAAAATATACTTGTGATGTAATATTTTAATGAGAATATGGTATAGTAGTTTTCTTTTGTTTCAAATTTAATTAACAAAGATTGATGTTTCAAATGTAATGAACAAAAATTTATGTACAGTATCTATAAATAAACTTTAAAAAATGAATACTTTGTTTTACATCGTCCTGTTGTACTGCGCACATCATTGTCATCCCTAAAAATCCCATCTAATTCATATTACGCTACATAACATTCAAATGCACAGCGCTTGTAGAACCCCAGAAAACGGGAAACATTGAGAAAGGACAACTCACCTACTCAAGGTTCCTAGACCCTGTGTTGTATTGTACCCAGGTATAGTTATATCATATCACGTGTATGTATTCATAGCATTAAGGATCACTCAGGGTAGGCATAAGATGAATGTTAAAGTCCAGTTGAGCCGGACTAGGGTACTGTAAGACTAAGTGTGGATCAGGGTTTGAAGGTCCTACTATTTACGTCTGTGAGCGTGGAGCGAACATAACTCCAACAGATATCATATGAAAATACATGAGAACAATGATCTGGAAAAAGGATAAATGTATCAGAACTATGTGAGGTGTTGACAGTGATCTAGAAACTATACTGGAAAGGAAATATCGTGTATGCGTCGGTATGAATTTAATACACCTCGTAGCCTCACGTGACATATACCCACGACAGGTACAGTGATCAGAGAATCTTATGTCTGTGTTCAAATAGTGCAATGTGTGAGAGGAGGATCCCTCATTACAGTTTTTAAGTGAAGTTGATACACCCCCGCCATGATCATTCGGCTTTGGTTTCAAGGCGCGCCATGTACCCGCCTCAGATGCCCGTTGATATTAAAATCCCAGGCATTTAACCAAGCACTAGCAAACCAAGACCTGACCTTAGTGTGTAATTTAGGATTAATATATGTGTTTATAAGAAATGAGTGACAAGATACCGTGAAGTGTTCAGGTGAGAACCATAAGAAACAAAAGTGTAAATTGAGGATTGGAAACTGTAGGCCTATGTGACGAGAAGCGGCGGGAAGCCGGCCTTAGTCTTTCCCGTTCTGCCGTCACCACAGGTCAGTGTCCTAGCGGGCTATATCCCGCCCTACAAGTAAGGTTGATAAATAGCAGTTACTACAGTTTAAAGCTTTGCCGGATATATAAGTGTGATAGGGATGTGTTAAGGGGTGGGATAACCGCCCGTCAGGCATTATTGCTTAGTCTTTCCCGTTCTGCCGTCACCACAGGTGCCACGTGGTCGGGGTATCTTGCCGCCCGGCCGCCATTGTCTCCTTGAGCGCCACACCAGGTGGGGAATGACTCCCCACTATACCAGTCCACTATGAACCGGTGGATTCCCAGCGCACCACTCCACATGAATAGTCACAACTAAGGAGACCGTGAGAAACTGCGGTCGTCACTTGGAGCGACCTATAATACCAGGCGTAGAAATAGTGCTGGTATGTCTCTAGGTGAAGCCCTCGTCTTTACCCACCGAGGGCGGTGTGCGAACGAGGTGCCCGTTGTGTATACCTAAAAGTCACAAGGAGTCACATACTTGCAGGTATGGAGTGTAACAGGTGTGTTGAGATGGTGCTACTATGTATGATAACCGACGGTGCTAAAATCCACACCAGTGGAACAGTCTGATGTGTTAAGGGATATTGTAAGAAGGAACGACCGAGATACGGCGTTCACCGATTGTTATGCAATAAGTGGGTGGATGACCCGCCAGTAATGTAGGAGTCTGGGGCCCAGCTGGGTAACCAAAATTCCGTTGTTCTTCTGAGGAAGGCCAATTCATGTATGTTGTTTTTACCAGTATGTTTTAGAAGGAATAAATCAATTAAGACATGTTATGGTTTCCCCCTTCTTTACCCTCATCGATCTGGTCAATGGAAAACCTAACCCAATGCCTAGTCCACTCTGCCTGCTACCTAACGAGCTACATGCTGTCCAGAGGGGGTCTGGTGGCAGCGACCCTTAGACATTAAGATTAGAGTTAAATTATCCCCTTAGATTTAGTGACCCCCAGATCTAGCAGTATACTGTGTATACCATACCATGCATTTGGTTACTTTGGGCTTGCTATTATGATGCAAGAGATCTGCCCTGGCAGCTGTACCGACACTCACAGCCGGTGGTGCGTCGTTTCCATTGTTTACTGGTAGTTCCTGGTAAATATTTTTCAACCTAACGAAACTATTAGCCGTTTAGAGGTCAACCCCTAATTTTTTGCCAAATAATTTGGTCTTAAAAACTCGAACTACACACAGGTATACATGGTAAATAAGGACATGGGGGGGCCAGGGGTTTTTTAGGGGGGGGGGAGGCAAAAGTACACGGATTTTTAACATTCATGGGTATCTCTCTTACCTAACCCCCGTGTATGTTTAGGGCTGACTGTATGTATGCATGCATAAAACAAGTAGAGTATTAATAAACATGATGGTTCATGTGCTATAACAGGAACAGGTACTGCAGTAAGAGGTGTAGTATTACCTGGGCCTCGGCCATATCCTGCCAAACACTGTGCCTTTAACCTCTCCGAACCTCTTCGTTTTGACGATATAATCAAAGATAGCCGTTCTTTCCTCGTGGGAGTAGTATACATCTTTTCTGTAAAAGAAAACTTATGATAATATACTTTGTTTAATATTTGTTCACACAACTAAAAGGAATATCCTTCCTTCTTTAGGCATTTGCCTCCAGGTGTAATGTTAACCTACATCTATTGAGGATAAAATCTTTCACCTACAAATTGACAATAACACATTTGCTGTAATCAGACATATCTAGTTGCCTCAACCCCAACAATAACCGAATTTTTTCTCCCAAATTTTCTTATTATTGTGGACTAATACTGTAAAACAAGTTAATGATCACCAAAAACAGCACTCATCTTACACCCCCCTCATAAACCCCCCCAAAATAAAATAATAATAAAAAACTCATTTGCCTATCAGTATTTATCTTTCCGTCCCTATTATTAGCCAGAGATTTATAATATTGCTAAGTATAATAGTGTGAAATAATAAGGAAACACCACTATAAAGGTGCTCCTCTACTTAAGAACGTTCAAGAAAATTCCAGATAAAACAAACATTACCTAAGAGGAGAAGAGTGAGCCAGGTTTTAAGGCTGTATTAAAGGGTATAGCTGGGCTAAATATCCATCATCTTTTCAGTTTTTACAATAAGTTTGGTATCTACAGGAGTAAAGTTGGACTTACAAACAAGCCTCAAGAACGTAACTCTTTCGCAAGTAGAGGAGCATCTGTACTTAATTTTTTTCTCAGCTGAGAAAAGATGCCCCGCCCCATGACTGTATTGCTCTAATTTTATCCAAAATTTTATTATAACATGCATATTATCTCGATATTACTACATATTAATTCACAGAAATAAACAAACATGTTGTCAGTGAAGAAGAACACTCACCTCAACCCAAGAAACAGGAAGTTTGCAAGTGTAAGTCCTGGACCCACTCTCCAGAGGATTTTTTCAAAGCACACTAAGTCTCGGTAATTTCCAGGAAGGTCACCTGCAACAAGAAAGTCTCTTTCAGAAACAGGTAATTAAACACAATTGAAATCTTAACTATAAAGTAGAAGGAGTGACGACAACTTGTTTCAGTTGCTCTCCACCCATAGCAGGAAAAGGCTGATATCATCATAATCATCTCCAACATTTCATGTCCATTTCCCACAGTTGTGTGCATAGCCATGATTACCTGATGGCAGCTCTCTAAGCTGCATAATGTCTTTTAATAACATCATAAAGATTAAGTTGTAAATGTGTCCACCAAACTTTGAGGGCTTGGAACCCTTGGAAGCTCTAAACTAGAGTGATTAGGGCTAAACTGACCATCAGCCAACTTCCCCCTAACCATGTCCCATGATCAGATGTTTGACAAAGCAAGGTTGTCCATGGTGGCTTGGAAGGTATGGAAATCACTCTCAAGGTTTCACAGCACATGAGTTACCAATTATTTACTTGTCAGACTTTATCACTGAGCGGGAAGAAGAATCAACCCCACATAATCCACTGACCTCTTATGATGACATCAAAGGAGGAGGATGGGATCTCATTAATTCTTTTTAGGCTCTATTATCAAACAGGATTTCAGGTTATCTGTCTACTTATCTTAAACAAAGAGCACTCTCATGAAGAAGACCTGACCACAGTTGATACAAAACTGTCGTATGAAAATATGGAAGTTAAAGACACACGTAATTTGAAAATAACTGCAAAGACATCACCGCACTTTGGCAGCACGATGCCCAGTAAGGAAGGATATCATCAAAGACATGAAGGAAAAGGAAAAATCGAACAAACATATAGAAACTTACCCAACCAAAACCTATGCTGCAATAACAAAGTTGCAAGACACTACAGATGGCACGCACGCGCCATCTATCGGACAATCCCAGAACCAGAAATTTGACACGGACAGTCCCTCGCTTAATTCAGATTTCGTCCGATATCGGGATTAAAGGGGTCCGTTTTAACGAGGGTCTACCCTTCACCACACTAGCCACACCGATACATGCCCACATAATCAACGTGGCTAACACGGGAACATTCGGAAAAACTATCAGAGAAATGTTGGCAGCGAACAACCTACCACAGGTAAACTTCCCACACAATGCCCCATCAGCAGACATTTTCAAAATAATAACCAAAAACAGTCTAGGAATCACCAGCAAAGAAAGGGAAGATAAAATAACACAACAAGAAAATTGCACAGGAGCAGAGACTGCAATGGATACAACCCACTCCCAAATAACCACAAGACCCTAGAGAACACAACCAACCAATCAGCTAAGTCAACACCAGCAAGACCACGTAGAGAGAACCCCACCGGTCAACGGCCGGCCGACGTCGGAGACAGCATAGGAATCAGGTTTTACTCGGTCAACTCCCTGTAACAAATGAGAGATTGTTAAAAGATATTAAAGAAGGAACAACCAAATACACATATGAAGAGGGACTCATAGAAACACTAATACGTGGAGGAAAAATAAGCAGCAAATACAACAAAATCGAGAACGTAGACTTATCAAAATTCAAGAAAATAAGAACAGGACTGAAGGAGAAGAGAGAGAGACTCTCCCCCGGAGAGACCCGAGCAACCGAACAACACGCGTCAAGTTCATGCGACCCACGATTACGCAAAACAGAACACAGAAAATAATACAACACAACGTCCTGGCCTGGACACATACAAGAAAAACAGAACTGACAAACATATACAACAGCATAGACCCAGACATAATTCTCATAAACTCACACCGACGGAAAACAGTGACAAAATAAAACTCTTCAACTATTACACACATCAACTGAACATACACTCATAGACAATTTCCAAACCTACTTCTTAGCAGTCGAAATCAACACAACTAAAGGCCCAATAACAATCGGAACAACATATTTACCTTGCCGACGACAAACATTCCCGACCGGCGACTTACTAAAACTAATGAGACGTAACACACCAGCATACTGTATTTTATAGGAAACTTAAATGCGACACACACCATACTCGGACACAGAACCAGAAACCCAAGGGGAAAGATTATACACGACCTATTAGAAAACGGCAACATCACACACCTGGGCCCAGATTTCGAAACCTACATAGCTGCAGGAAGCACCGGGAAGCCGGATATGGTTCTGACCAATAGAGACCACCATTTGAATTAACACATGAAACCTGGACCAACCATCACTAGCGATCACCTGCCCATAATTATCACTCTATCAACATCACCAATACAAATCCCCTCCATCCCTAGATTCTCTTTCAACAGAGCAAACTGGGAGGGTTTTAAGGCAGAACTCAACACAAACGAACAAATACATCGACATAATAACACAGCAGACATTGACATAGCCCTGGAAACATGGTACTCTAAAGTCACCACAGCCATGGAAAATAACACCCCCAAAACAACTTACCGCACACTACCCCACGCACAATTAACACACGAACAGAAGATAATCCAGACAAGACTGAATAATATACTAGAACATACAAATACTCACGGCCGGAACCAAGAAACAATAACTCTCTTCAGAAACCTAAAGGAAGAGCTGAAAGAAATATGTAAACAATCACACAACGACAAATGGAACCAGATAATCACAACCCAAAATTTTTCTGGAGTAAAATAAAAAACTAATGGGCACTAACTCCATAGATAACAGCCATCTTATAGACGATAACGGGGTAAAAGCTAGAGAATCTGTAGAAAAAGAACTGATCTTCAGAAATTTCTGGAGTAACATATATAAAATGACAGAAGAAGAAACAGAAACTATTGTAGAGTAACAGAACAGATGGTAACAACACACCTTACACTAAACACACAGAAATGGCAACCACCAAGAACAATAGACCTCAACATACTAATCAGTGCAGACACATTAACCTTGCCAATCACCACAAAGACATAAGAAACATAATAACCAGTTTTAAAAATAAAGCACCTGGACTAAGTCAGACAAACAAAACAGTCCTTCAAAACATACCCACAGATCTTTAACGCTTCACTAGCAACAGGACACTTCCCCAGACCTATATCCTTATTAGAAACACCAGAGAAAATACTAGAAAAAATAGTCAACAGCAGACTCAGAAACTATCTAGAACAGGAAAACAAATATAACCCCAGACAACACGGATTCCGAAAGAACCGAGGCACAAACACGGCTATTGCATTAATTTGAGAATCAATAGCTAATGCCGTCAGCAATAAAAACCAGTGCAATATTGTTCTCAGAGACGTATCAAAAGCTTTTGATAAAATGTGGCTCTAATTCCACAGTGAATTTGATCGAGGGGGCAAAGTTGTTAAGTTGTGGCAGGAATGCTTTTAGGTCCTCATTACATGGCCAGAGACATAATACATCATCATCATATCTAAGCCAGACTGCTGAAGGTGGTAAAATATTACTTAATAAGTTTCTTTTCAACTGCCACAACTTAACAACTTAGCCCCCTTGCTCAAATTCACTGTGGATTTAGAGCATGACTGTAAATTGCCTTTACTAGACTGTCTGATCCACAGAATAGGTAACACCTTTAAGTTCAGTATTTATAGGAAACCTACTCATGTGTGTTCATACATTCATTATTATTCTGCCCACCATAATAGTCAAACAGTCAGTATTTTCATCATTGTTTTTACGTGCTTTGAGAATTTGCAGCCCGGAATTTATTGACGAGGAATATAAATATATCTATAATATTGGCTTGAACCTTCAGTACCCTAGATCTTTCATAGACAAATGCCTTATCATTACTAAGAAATCTTTCTATAGAACCAATCCCAAGCCCACCCATGACCATAAGAATCTCTTAGTATTACCATTTCACAAAAATTTTTCTCAAATTCCTTTACAACTAAAAACCTGGAACGTCAATGTGGCAGCAAAATCGTCACCGAGTATGAGGTCCACTCTTTAGCAACAAGGAGACTTGACACGTACTAACACAGGCAGCTCGTGCTCACCGGCTACGTTTAGCTATACCTGAAAAACCAAAGGAGCTGCACCTTTACCCCAAAGGGCGCCCAAAACGACGTTTTGTCAGTCTTCCTCACCGCAACAACACCCTCTTTGATGAGAGTTAAGGTACAATTCCTTCATTCCTTCATTGGCGGGCGGGTCGTGTTGCGTCTCTGTAACAAAGCGTGTTCGGCATCCGGGCCTTCGATGTAGAGCGGCAGAAATTGGACAGTGATTACATAAGTTCGTCAAGATCGTCTTAGTGAGGTGAAAGTGTAAATCGATGTCGGACTTTTCATGCTAGACAC
>NW_024712018.1:0-6374 GCF_018991925.1 Homarus americanus | reverse complement strand
ACCGATTATAACAACCACGCATCGATTATAACAACCACGACCATGATTATAGCAATGACGCATGATTATAAAAACATACCCTGATCATAACATAGACCATGATTGTAACAACCACGACCATGATTATAATAACCACGACCATAATTATAACAAACCACGACCATGATTATAACAACAACGACTATGATTATAACATCCACGACCATGATTATAGCACCCACGACCATGATTATAAACAACGCACGACCATGATCATAACAGAGACAATGATTGTTACAAAACACCATGATTATAACAACCACGACCATGATTATAATAAACCGCAACCATGATTAATAACCACGACGATGATTATAACAACCACGACCATAATTATAACAACCACGACCATGATTATAACAACCACACCATGATTATAAAAAACACGACCATGATTATAACAACCACACCATGATTATAAACAAACAGCATCATGATTATAACAACCACGACCATGATTATAAACAAACGCGACCATGATTATAACAATGACCACGATTACAATAACCACGACCATGATTATAACAACCACGACATTGATTATTCCAACACGATTATAACAACCACCCTATGATTTTTAACAACCACGACCGCAGTTAACACACGCACGACTATGATTATAACACCTACGACTATGATTATAACATCCGCGACCATGATTATAACAACCCGCGATACAATTATATCAACCCGACTAAGCAGTTATAACAACCGCGAAAATAATTATAACAACAACGACTATGATTATATCACCCCAACCATGATTTTAGCGTAACGACTATGATTACCTTCATAACCGACGCACCAGTTATAACGACCAGGACCATGATTATAACAAACACGACTGTGATCATAACCCACGACTATGATCATAACAACCACGTCCATGATTATAACAACCGCGAAAATGATTATAACAACAACGATTATAGTTATATCACCCAACCGCGTCCATAACAACAACGACTATGATTATAACATCCCACGACCATGATTATAACCAACCACGAAAATTATTATAACAGCCACGACCATGGAACGCAACAACGACGACTATGATTATATCCTTACAACCATGATTATAACAACAACAACTATGATTATAACAAGCACGACCATGATTATAATAACAGGAACATGATTATAACAACGGCGATAGCGGTTTATAAAAAGCGCACGACCAGGATTGTATCGGCCGACTATGATTATATCGCACGGAAGTCGCCAGTTATACTTAACCACGGCCTGATTATAACAACGACGACCATGAATATAACAACCTACGACCATGATTATAACAACCACGACCATGATTATAACAACCAAGACCATGATTACTTAACAACCACGGCCGCGAGTTATAACAACCATGACCGCAGTTATAACAACCATGACCATTATTATAACATCGCGACCGCCAGTTATAACAACAACGACAATATGATCATAACAGAGACCATGATTGGCAACAACCAGCACCATGATGCCAACAACCACAGCCATGAATATAAGCCAGGACCTTCGTACATAACAACCAGGACCGCCAGTTATATAACCACGACCATAATTTTAACAACCGCGACCATGGATCTAACAACCACAACCATGGTTATAACAACAACGACCATGATTAAAACAACAACCATGATTATAACAACCAGGACCGCCAGTTATAACAATGAGGACCGCCAGTTATAACATCAACGACCGCGGTATAACAACCCACATACGATTGCCAACAAGCCGCAAAAATGATTATAACAACGACTAAGATTATATCACCCAACCATGATTATAGCTCAGCAACGACTGCCAGTTATAACAGCCATGATGACCATGATTATAATAACGACCGGGACCATGATTATAACAGCCACGATATGATCATGACAGCCACGACTATGATCCTAACAATCCGTCATGATTATGACAACCACGAAAATGATTATAACAACCGCGACTATGATTATATCACCCAACCGCCAGTTATAACAACAACGACCATGATTATAACAACCTGACCATGATTATAACTACCACGACAATGATTATAACACCGACCATGATTATAAAAAGCACGACCATGATTATAACCCAACCACGACCGCTGATTAAACAACCACGACTATGATTATATCACTAACCATGATTATAACAACAACGACTATAAGGTTATAACAAGCCGCGATCATGATTATAAAAACCAGGACCATAGATTATAACAACCACGACGCCAGTTATAAAAACACGACCGCCAGTTAACAACCAAGACGATAAATAATAGCGACACGACCGCCAATTATAACAACGACGACCATGATCATAACAGAGACCGCGGTGTAACAGCCACGACCATGATTACAACAACAACGCGATGGATTACCAACAGCCACGACTATGATCATAACAATCACGACCTTAGTCATAACAACCGTCCATGATTATAACAACCCGTAGAAAATTATTATAACAACCATGAAAATTATAACAACCACGACCATGATTATAACAATCACGACTATGATTATATCACCCAACCATGATTATAACAACAATACATTATGATTATAACAAGCACGACCATGATTATAACAACCAGGACATGATTATAACAACGGCGACCATGATTATAACCGCGACAAGAGTTATATCAGCCACGACTATGATTATATCAGCAACCGATCGCCAGGACAGCAACCCACGACTATGATTATAACAACGACGACCATGATTATAACAACTTCGACCATAGTTATAGCAACCTATGATTTTAACAACCGACCATGATTATAACACCCACGACTATGATTATAACACCTACGACTATAGTTATAACATCACGACCATGATTATAACAACCGCGACCCACAATTATATCAACCACGACCGTGATTATAACAACCGCGAAAATGATTATAACAACGACATAGTTATATCACCCAACGCCGTTACTTATATCGCGACTATGAATTACCCTGCTTCCACGACCATGATTATAACGACCAGGACCGCTTACGATTGTAACAACCACGACTGCAGTCATAACAGCCACGACTATGATCATAACAACCACGTCCCGCCAATTGCTAACAACCGCGAAAATGATGATAACAACAACGATTATGATTATATCGCAACCGCAGTCTATAGCAACGAATTGTGATTATAACATCCCACGACCATGATTATAACAGCAACCACGAAAATTATTATAACAGCCACGACCATGATTGGCAACAGCGACGACTATGATTTATATCGCAACCATGATTATAACAGCAACAGCTATAATTATAACAAGCGACTATGATTATAACAACCCAGGACCATGATTATAGCTGCTTGGCGACCACGGTTATAAAAACGCGACCAGGATTATATCAGCCCGCTATGATTATATCAGCAACGATCATGATTACTTAGCAACCACGACTATCGTTATAACAACGGCGACCATGAATATAACAACCACGACCATGATTACACCAACAACCCGACCATGATTATAACAACCAGGGCCATGATTATAACAACCACGACCATGATTATAACAACATTGATGACCATGATTATAACAACCATGGCCATTATTATAACAATCACGACCAGCAGTTATAACAAGCGACGACCATGATCTAACAGAGACCGCCAGTTGTAACAACCAGCGCCATGATTATAGCCACAACCATGAATATAAGGTGGAGCCATGATTATAACAACCAGGACGCATGAGTTATAGCAAAAGCCCGACCATAATTTTTGGCAACCACGACCATGAATCTAACAGCCACAACCATGATTATAACAACCACGACCATGATTAAAACAGCTTAACGACCATGATTACTTAACAACCAGGACCATGGAATTCTGCCAAACCCATGATTATAACATCAGCGACCGCCAATTATAATAACCACGACCCGCGATTATAACAACGCAAAAAATGATTATAACAACAACGACTGAGATTATATCGCCCAAACATGATTATAGCAGCAACGACTATGATTATAACAACCGCCATGACCATGATTATAACGACCAGGACCGCCCGATTATATAACCACGACTATGATCGCGGCAAGCCAAGACTATGATCCTGGCACAACCGCGACCATAAATTATAACTACCCGCGACGTGATTATAACACCCACGACCGCTGATTATAAGCACGACCATGATTATAACAACCACGACCATGATTAAACAACCGACTATGATTATATCACCCAACCATGATTATAACAACAGCGACTATGATTATAACAAGCACGATCATGATTGTAACAACCAGGACCATGATTATGCAACCGACCATGATTATAAAAACCACGACCATGATTATAACAACAAGATGATAATAGCAACCGACCATGATTATAACAACAGCAAGCCCTTGATCGCAGCAGAGACCGCCAGTTGCTTAACAACCGACCGCCAGTTACAACAACAACACAGATGATTATAACAACCGACTATGATCATAAAACTAATCACGACTTCTTTGATCATAACAACCACGTCCATGATTATAACAACCATGAAAATTATTATATTAGCCCACGACCGCGGTTATAATAACAACCGACTATGATTATATCACCCAACCATGTTTATAACAACAACGACTATGATTATAACAAGCACGACCATGATTATAACAACCAGGACCGCCGATTATAACAACGACGACCATGATTATAAAAAGCACGACCGGGATTATATCAACAACCACGACTATGATTATATCACCCACGATCATGATTATGGCAACCCGACTATGATTATAACCGCGACGACCGCCCAGTTATAACGGCCCGCCGCGATTATAACAACCACGACCGCTGATTACGCTTCGAGACCGCCAGTTACCAACAACCACGACCATGATTATAACAACCATGACCATGACTATAACAACCATGACGTTGATTATAACAACCACGACCGCCAGTTATAACAACGGCGACCGCAGTCATAACAGACCATGATTAGCAACAACCAGCACCATGAATATAACAGCCACAACCGTGAACTCCATAATAACCAGAACCATGATTATAACAACCAGGACCATGATTATAACAACCACGGGCCATAATTTTTAACAACCACGACCATGAATCTAACATCCTGACCCATGATTATAACTACCCACGACCATGATTAAAAGCAACCACGACCATGATTAACCACAGCGACCATGATAATAATAACCACAACCAATGATTAAAAAACAACCACGACCAAGATTATAACAACGACGACCATGATCATAACAGGGCCATAATTGCCCAACACCCAGCACCATGATTATAACAACCACGACCATGAATATAATAACCAGGACCGCCAGACATAACAACGAGGACCATGATTATAACAACCCTACCATAATTATAACAACCACGACCATGATTATAACAACCACAACCATGATCCATAACAACACAACCATGATTATAAAAACCAAGACCATGATTATAACACCCAGCACCATGATTATAACAACCCACGACCATTAATAAAACCAACTACGGACCCAGCCAATTTATAACACAACGAGGACCGCTGATTATAACAACCACGACCGCCTTATAGCAACCACAACCATGATTATAGCAGAACGACCATGATTATAACAACCACAACCATGATTATAACTACCACGACAGCCAGTTATTACAGCCACGACTGTAACATATAACAACCCGGTAAAAAGCAGTTATAGCATACGACCATGATTTATAACAACGCAACCATGATTATAAAAACCAAGACCCTGCAGTTATAACAACCACGACCATGATTATAACAGCCGCGACGCAGTGATCACCAGCCGCGACCGCCAGTTATAACAACAACGACCGCCGTTCTCTTAACCCGGCCATGATTATAGCAACCGCAACCATGATTATAGCAAGAACGACCATGATTATAACAACTGGCCATGGTTATAACAACCACAACCATGATTATATGGCCCGACCGCGATTATATTGCAACCGCCCGCCAGTTATAACAACCACGATTATGATCATAACAACCACGACTATGATCGTAACAGCCACGACCATGATTATAACAAACACGACCGCGGCTTCCGCCTCCGCCCGCGACCATGATTATACCAACCGCACGACTGAATATATCCGCCCCAACCATGATTTATGCCCAACCCAACGACTATGATTATAACAAGCACGACCATGATTATAACAACCAGGACCGCCGGTTACTTAACAATAGGGACCGCCAATTATAACATCAACGACCATAATTATAACAACCACGACCACGATTATAACAACCGCAAAATGATTATAACAAC
>NW_024712017.1:0-9182 GCF_018991925.1 Homarus americanus | reverse complement strand
AAATCATATTTGGGTGAAAAAACGCGTAAGGGGGGACCCTTACGCGTTTTTTCCAGGGTCGAGACAAAACGCGATAAATGCGATTTTGTTCAAAATCACAGTATATGTACTCCTGAAGATGCTGATTCCAGTCCTATAATCGAAAGTTCGATTGCGGAATAATTAGTGGTCGTAATGATGTTTGGAATATTTTAATGAAATTTTTCTCAATACTTATTTCAGTACTCGCAAACTATTGGTTTCTCAGGTGATTGGGTGGTGTTGTTATGTTTTTCTAGATGTACTTAATCACTGAAATTAATCCCAACAAATTTCAAATCTGAGAGAAAATCATATTTGGGTGAAAAAACGCGTAAGGGGGGACCCTTACGCGTTTTTTCCAGGGTCGAGACAAAACGCGATAAATGCGATTTTGTTCAAAATCACAGTATAGGTACTCCTGAAGATGCTGATTCCAGTCCTATAATCGAAAGTTCGATTGCGGAATAATTAGTGGTCGTAATGATGCTTGGAATATTTTAATGAAATTTTTCTCAATACTTATTTCAGTACTCGCAAACTATTGGTTTCTCAGGTGATTGGGTGGTGTTGTTATGTTTTTGTAGATGTACTTAATCACTGAAATTAATCCCAACAAATTTCAAATCTGAGAGAAAATCATATTTGGGTGAAAAAACGCGTAAGGGGGGACCCTTACGCGTTTTTTCCAGGGTCGAGACAAAACGCGATAAATGCGATTTTGTTCAAAATCACAGTATAGGTACTCCTGAAGATGCTGATTCCAGTCCTATAATCGAAAGTTCGATTGCGGAATAATTAGTGGCCGTAATGATGCTTGGAATATTTTAATGAAATTTTTCTCAATACTTATTTCAGTATTCGCAAACTATTGGTTTCTCAGGTGATTGGGTGGTGTTGTTATGTTTTTCTGGATGTACTTAATTACTGAAATTAATCCCAACAAATTTCAAGTCTGAGAGAAAATCATATTTGGGTGAAAAAACGCGTAAGGGGGGACCCTTACGCGTTTTTTCCAGGGTCGAGACAAAACGCGATAAATGCGATTTTGTTCAAAATCACAGTATAGGTACTCCTGAAGATGCCGATTCCAGTCCTATAATCGAAAGTTCGATTGCGGAATAATTAGTGGTCGTAATGATGCTTGGAATGTTTTAATGAAATTTTTCTCAATACTTATTTCAGTATTCGCAAACTATTGGTTTCTCAGGTGATTGGGTGGTGTTGTTATGTTTTTCTGGATGTACTTAATCACTGAAATTAATCCCAACAAATTTCAAGTCTGAGAGAAAATCATATTTGGGTGAAAAAACGCGTAAGGGGGGACCCTTACGCGTTTTTTCCAGGGTCGAGACAAAACGCGATAAATGCGATTTTGTTCAAAATCACAGTATAGGTACTCCTGAAGATGCTGATTCCGGTCCTATAATCGAAAGTTCGATTGCGGAATAATTAGTGGTCGTAATGATGCTTGGAATATTTTAATGAAATTTTCTTAATACAGTACTTATTTCAGTATTCGCAAACTATTGGTTTCTCAGGTGATTGGGTGGTGTTGTTATGTTTTTCTGGATGTACTTAATTACTGAAATTAATCCCACCAAATTTCAAGTCTGAGAGAAAATTATATTTGGGTGAAAAAATGCGGAAGGGGGGACCCTTACGCGTTTTTTCCAGGGTCGAGACAAAACGCGATAAATGCGATTTTGTTCAAAATCACAGTATAGGTACTCCTGAAGATGCTGATTCCAGTCCTATAATCGAAAGTTCGATTGCGGAATAATTAGTGGTCGTGATGATGCTTGGAATATTTTAATGAATTTTTTCTCAATACTTATTTCAGTATTCGCAAACTATTGGTTTCTCAGGCAGATTGGGTGGTGTTGTTATGTTTTTCTGGATGTACTTAATTACGCCGAAATTAATCCCACCAAATTTCCAAGTCTGAGAGAAAATCATATTTGGGTTGAAAAACGCATAAGGGGGGACCCTTACGCGCTTTTTCCAGGGTCGAGACAAAACGCGATATATGCGATTTTGTTCAAAATCACAGTGTAGGTACTCCTGAGCATGCCGATTCCGGTGCTATCATCGACAGTTCGATTGCTGAATAATTAGTGGTCATAATGATGCTTGGAATATTTTAATGAAATTTTTCACGATGATTATTTCAGTACTCGATAATTATTGGTTTCTCAGGTATTTGGTAGTTATGTTTTTCTGGATGTACTTTAATTACTGAAATTAATCCCACCAAATTTCAAGTCTGGAGAGAAAATCGAGAGTAAGTGAAAAACGCCAAGGACCCTTACGCGCTTTTCCAGGGCCTATACTGTAAAACGCTTATAAATGCATTTGTTCAAAAATCACAGCATAGGCAATTCCCGGAAGATGTTGATTCCAGTCCTATAATCGAAAGTTCGATTGCGGAATAATTAGTGGTCGAAGAGATGCTTGGAATATTTTAATGAAATTTTCATTACTTATTTCAGTACTCGCAAACTATTGGTTTCTCAGGTGATTGGGTGGTGTTGTTATGTTTTTCTGGATGTACTTAATTACTGAAATTAATCCCAAAATATTTCAAGTCTGAGTGAAAATCATATTTGGGTGAAAAAACGCGTAAGGGTCCCCCCTTACGCGTTTTTTCCAGGGTCGAGACAAAACGCGATAAATGCGATTTTGTTCAAAATCACAGTATAGGTACTCCTGAAGATGCTGATTCCGGTCCTATAATCGAAAGTTCGATTGCGGAATAATTAGTGGTCGTGAATGATGCTTGGAATATTTTAATGAAATTTTTTCTCAATACGGTATTTCCAGTATTCTGCAAACTATTGGTTTCTCAGTGATTGGGTGGTGTTGTTGGTGTTTTTCTGATGTACTAATTACCGAAATTAATCCCACCAAACCCCCAAGTTCGAGAGAAAATCATATTTGGGTGAAAAACGCGTGAAGGGGGACCCTTACGTTGCTTTTTCCAGGGTCGAGACAAAACGCGATAAATGCGATTTGTTCAAAAATCGCTGCAGTATAGGTACTCCTGAAGATGCTGATTCCAGTCCTATAATCGAAAGTTCGATTGCGGAATAATTAGTGGTCGTAATGATGCTTGGAATATTTTAATGAAATTTTTCTCAATACTTATTTCAGTATTTGCAAACTATTGGTTTCTCAGGTGATTGGGTGGTGTTATTATGTTTTTCTGGATGTACTTAATTACTGAAATTAATCCCACCAAATTTCAAGTCTGAGAGAAAATCATATTTGGGTGAAAAAACGCGTAAGGGGGGACCCTTACGTTTTTCCAGGGTCGAGACACAAAAAGGCTTATAAATGCTATTTTCTTGTTCAAAACCCAGCATAGGTACCTTCCGAAGATGCTGATTCCAGTCCTATAATCGAAAATTCGATTGCGGAATAATTAGTGGTCGTAATGATGCTTGGAATATTTTAATGAAATTTTTCTCAATACTTATTTCAGTACTCGCAAACTATTGGTTTCTCAGGTGATTGGGTGGTGTTGTTATGTTTTTCTGGATGTACTTAATTACTGAAATTAATCCCACCAAATTTCAAATCTGAGAGAAAATCATATTTGGGTGAAAAAACGCGTAAGGGGGGACCCTTACGCGTTTTTTCCAGGGTCGAGACAAAACGCGATAAATGCTATTTTGTTCAAAATCACAGTATAGGTACTCCTGAAGATGCTGATTCCAGTCCTATAATCGAAAGTTCGATTGCGGAATAATTAGTGGTCGTAATGATGCTTGGAATATTTTAATGAAATTTTTCTCAATACTTATTTCAGTATTCGCAAACTATTGGTTTCTTCAGGTGATTGGGTGGTGTTGTTATGTTTTTCTGATGTACTTAATTACTGAAATTAATCCTAACCAAATTTTCAAGTCTGAGAGGAAACTCACATTTGGGTGAAAAACCATATGGGACTTCACGTGCTTTTCCAGGCCTAGACAAAACGCGATAAATGCATTTTTGTTCAAAATCACAGTATAGGTACTCCTGAAGAAAGCGATTCCAGTCCTATAATCGAAAGTTCGATTATGGAATAATTAGTAATGTAATGATGTGCTTGGAATATTTTAATGAAATTTTCTCAATACTTATTTCAGTATTCGCAAAACTATTGGTTTCTCAGGTGATTGGGTGGTGTTGTTATGTTTTTCTGGATGTATTTAATTACTGAAATTAATCCCACCAAATTTCAAGTCTGAGAGAAAATCATATTTGGGTGAAAAAACGCGTAAGGGGGGACCCTTACGCCTTTTTCCAGGGTCGAGACAAAACGCGATAAATGCGATTTTGTTCAAAATCACAGTATAGGTACTCCTGAAGATGCTGATTCCAGTCCTATAATCGAAAGTTCGATTGCGGAATAATTAGTGGTCGTAATGATGCTTGGAATATTTTAATGAAATTTTTCTCAATACTTATTTCAGTACTCGCAAACTATTGGTTTCTCAGGTGATTGGGTGGTGTTGTTATGTTTTTCTGGATGTACTTAATTACTGAAATTAATCCCACCAAATTTCAAGTCTGAGAGAAAATCATATTTGGGTGAAAAAACGCGTAAGGGGGGACCCTTACGCGTTTTTTCCAGGGTCGAGACAAAACGCGATAAATGCGATTTTGTTCAAAATCACAGTATAGGTACTCCTGAAGATGCTGATTCCAGTCCTATAATCGAAAGTTCGATTGCGGAATAATTAGTGGTCGTAATGATGCTTGGAATATTTTAATGAAATTTTTCTCAATACTTATTTCAGTACTCGCAAACTATTGGTTTCTCAGGTGATTGGGTGGTGTTGTTATGTTTTCTAGATGTACTTAATCACTGAAATTAATCCCAACAAATTTCAAATCTGAGAGAAAATCATATTTGGGTGAAAAAACGCGTAAGGGGGGACCCTTACGCGTTTTTTCCAGGGTCGAGACAAAACGCGATAAATGCGATTTTGTTCAAAATCACAGTATAGGTACTCCTGAAGATGCTGATTCCAGTCCTATAATCGAAAGTTCGATTGCGGAATAATTAGTGGCGTAATGATGCTTGGAATATTTTAATGAAAATTTTCTCAATACTTATTTCAGTATTCGCAAACTATTGGTTTCTCAGGTGATTGGGTGGTGTTGTTATGTTTTTCTGGATGTACTTAATTACTGAAATTAATCCCACCAAATTTCAAGTCTGAGAGAAAATCATATTTGGGTGAAAAAACGCGTAAGGGGGGACCCTTACGCGTTTTTTCCAGGGTCGAGACAAAACGCGATAAATGCGATTTTGTTCAAAATCACAGTATAGGTACTCCTGAAGATGCTGATTCCAGTCCTATAATCGAAAGTTCGATTGCGGAATAATTAGTGGTCGTAATGATGCTTGGAATATTTTAATGAAATTTTTCTCAATACTTATTTCAGTACTCGCAAACTATTGGTTTCTCAGGTGATTGGGTGGTGTTGTTATGTTTTTCTGGATGTACTTAATCACTGAAATTAATCCCAACAAATTTCAAATCTGAGAGAAAATCATATTTGGGTGAAAAAACGCATAAGGGGGGACCCTTACGCGTTTTTTCCAGGGTCGAGACAAAACGCGATAAATGCTATTTTGTTCAAAATCACAGTATAGGTACTCCTGAAGATGCTGATTCCAGTCCTATAATCGAAAGTTCGATTGCGGAATAATTAGTGGTCGTAATGATGCTTGGAATATTTTAATGAAATTTTTCTCAATACTTATTTCAGTATTCGCAAACTATTGGTTTCTCAGGTGATTGGGTGGTGTTGTTATGTTTTTCTGGATGTACTTAATTACTGAAATTAATCCCACCAAATTTCAAGTCTGAGAGAAAATCATATTTGGGTGAAAAAACGCGTAAGGGGGGACCCTTACGCGTTTTTTCCAGGGTCGAGACAAAACGCGATAAATGCGATTTTGTTCAAAATCACAGTATAGGTACTCCTGAAGATGCTGATTCCAGTCCTATAATCGAAAGTTCGATTGCGGAATAATTAGTGGTCGTAATGATGCTTGGAATATTTTAATGAAATTTTTCTCAATACTTATTTCAGTATCGCAAACTATTGGTTTCTCAGGTGATTGGGTGGTGTTGTTATGTTTTTCTAGATGTACTTAATTACTGAAATTAATCCCACCAAATTTCAAGTCTGAGAGAAAATCATATTTGGGTGAAAAAACGCGTAAGGGGGGACCCTTACGCGTTTTTTCCAGGGTCGAGACAAAACGCGATAAATGCGATTTTGTTCAAAATCACAGTATAGGTACTCCTGAAGATGCTGATTCCAGTCCTATAATCGAAAGTTCGATTGCGGAATAATTAGTGGCCGTAATGATGCTTGGAATATTTTAATGAAATTTTTCTCAATACTTATTTCAGTATTCGCAAACTATTGGTTTCTCAGGTGATTGGGTGGTGTTGTTATGTTTTCTGGATGTACTTAATTACTGAAATTAATCCCACCAAATTTCAAGTCTGAGAGAAAATCATATTTGGGTGAAAAAACGCGTAAGGGGGGACCCTTACGTTTGGTGGCCGAGACAAACGCGGTATAAAATGCGATTTTACAAAAATCACAGTATAGGTACCCCTGAAGATGTTGATTCCAGTCCCATAATCGAAAGTTCGATTGCGGAATAATTAGTGGCCGTGAATGATGCTTAATATTTTAATGAAATTTTCTCTGTCACTTATTTCAGCATTCGTAAAACGGTTGGTTTCTCAGGTGATTGGGTGGTGCTGTTATGTTTTTCTGGATGTACTAATTACTGAAATTAATCCCACCAAATTTCAAGTCTGGAGAGAAAATCATATTTAGTGAAAACGCTGCAAGGGGGACTCCCTACGCTGCTTTTTTCCAGGGTATTAAAACGGGCGATAAATGCTAGACATTTTTGTTCAAATCACAGTATAGGTAATTCTGAAGATGTTGATTCCAGTCCTATAATCGAAAGTTCGATTGCGGAATAATTAGTGGCCGTGAATGATGCTTGGGAATATTTTAATGAAATTTTTCTCAATACTTATTTCAGTATTCGCAAAACTATTGGTTTCTCAGGTGATTGGGTGGTGTTGTTATGTTTTTCTGAATGTACTTAATTACTGAAATTAATCCCCCCAAATTTCAAGTCTGAGAGAAAATCATATTTGGGTGAAAAAACGCGTAAGGGGGGACCCTTACGCCTTTTTCCAGGGTCGAGACAAAACGCGATAAATGCGATTTTGTTCAAAATCACAGTATAGGTACTCCTGAAGATGCTGATTCCAGTCCTATAATCGAAAGTTCGATTGCGGAATAATTAGTGGTCGTAATGATGCTTGGAATATTTTAATGAAATTTTTCTCAACACTTATTTCAGTACTCGCAAACTATTGGTTTCTCAGGTGATTGGGTGGTGTTGTTATGTTTTTCTAGATGTACTTAATCACTGAAATTAATCCCAACAAATTTCAAATCTGAGAGAAAATCATATTTGGGTGAAAAAACGCGTAAGGGGGGACCCTACCGTGTTTTTTCCAGGGTCGAGACAAAACGCGATAAATGCTATTTTGTTCAAAATCACAGTATAGGTACTCCTGAAGATGCTGATTCCAGTCCTATAATCGAAAGTTCGATTGCGGAATAATTAGTGGTCGTAATGATGCTTGGAATATTTTAATGAAATTTTTCTCAATACTTATTTCAGTATTCGCAAAATATTGGTTTCTCAGGTGATTGGGTGGTGTTGTTATGTTTTTCTGGATGTACTTAATTACTGAAATTAATCCCACCAAATTTCAAGTCTGAGAGAAAATCATATTTGGGTGAAAAAACGCGTAAGGGGGGACCCTTACTTGTTTTTTCCAGGGTCGAGACAAAACGCGATAAATGCGATTTTGTTCAAAATCACAGTATAGGTACTCCTGAAGATGCTGATTCCAGTCCTATAATCGAAAGTTCGATTGCGGAATAATTAGTGGTCGTAATGATGCTTGGAATATTTTAATGAAATTTTTCTCAATACTTATTTCAGTACTCGCAAACTATTGGTTTCTCAGGTGATTGGGTGGTGTTGTTATGTTTTTCTAGATGTACTTAATCAATGAAATTAATCCCAACAAATTTCAAATCTGGTGAGAAAATCATATTTAGTGAAAAACGCGGTGAAAGTAACCTTACGTTTCCAGGGTCGAGAGAAAACGCGATATATGCGAATTTGTTCAAAATCACAGTATAGGTACTCCTGAGCATGCCGAGTCCGGTCCTATCATCGACAGTTCGATTGCGGAATAATTAGTGGTCGTAATGATGCTTGGAATATTTTAATGGAATTTTTCACAATGCTTATTTCAGTACTCTCCAACTATTGGTTTCTCAGGCATTTGGTTGGTGCTGTTATGTTCTAATGGATGTACTTAATTAATGAAATTAATCCCACCAAATTTCATGTCTGAGAGAAAATCGAGATGGGTGAAAAACGCAGGGGACCCTACGCTGCCCAGGGCCTGGTAGACAAATGGCGATAATGCGATTTTGTTCAAAATCACAGTATAGGTAATTCTGAAGATGTTGATTCAGTCCTATAATCGAAAGTTCGATTATGAATAATTAGTGGTCAGTAATGATGCTTTGGAATATTTTAATGAAATTTTTCTCAATACTTATTTCAGTATTCGCAAACTATTGGTTTCTCAGGTGATTGGGTGGTGTTGTTATGTTTTTCTGGATGTACTGAATTACTGAAATTAATCCCAACAAATTTCAAGTCTGAGAGAAAATCATATTTGGGTGAAAAAACGCGTAAGGGGGGACCCTTACGCGTTTTTTCCAGGGTCGAGACAAAACGCGATAAATGCGATTTTGTTCAAAATCATAGTATAGGTACTCCTGAAGATGTTGATTCCAGTCCTATAATCGAAAGTTCGATTGCGGAATAATTAGTGGTCGTAATGATGCTTGGAATATTTTAATGAAATTTTTCTCAATACTTATTTCAGTATTCGCAAACTATTGGTTTCTCAGGTGATTGGGTGGTGTTGTTATGTTTTTCTGGATGTACTTAATTACTGAAATTAATCCCACCAAATTTCAAGTCTGAGAGAAAATCATATTTGGGTGAAAAAACGCGTAAGGGGGGACCCTTA
>NW_024712016.1:0-20659 GCF_018991925.1 Homarus americanus | reverse complement strand
TGTTCACTACTGTTACTATACACAATGTTCACTACTGTTACTATATACAATGTTCACTACTGTTACTATATACAATGTTCACTACTGTTACTATATACAATGTTCACTACTGTTACTGTACACAATGTTCACTACTGTTACTATATACAATGTTCACTACTGTTACTATATACAATGTTCACTACTGTTACTATATACAATGTTCACTACTGTTACTATACACAATGTTCACTACTGTTACTATACACAATGTTCACTACTGTTACTATACACAATGTTCACTACTATTACTATACAAAATGTTCACTACTGTTACTATACACAATGTTCACTACTGTTACTATACACAATGTTCACTACTGTTACTATACACAATCTTCACTACTGTTACTATACACAATCTTCACTACTGGTACTATACACAATGTTCACTACTGTTACTATACACAATCTTCACTACTGTTACTATACACAATCTTCACTACTGTTACTATACACAATGTTCACTACTGTTACTATAAGCTCTATGTTCGTTACTATCACTATATACTGTACCTCACTACTGTTACTATAAACTCTATGTTCGTTACTATCACTATATACTGTACCTCACGACTGTTACTATAAACTCTATGTTCGTTACTATCACTATATACTGTATCTTCACCACGGCACTACTCCTCTATACTATACTACACTGTTCCAACCTACATTATTTGGTTTTATGTCACAAAATCGTGTTTACCTCGATATTTTTTCATGAGGTCCTGAAGCTCGGTGAGCAAAGTCTGTATTGTACTTCGTTATAACAGTTTTTATAAAACAAAAATTACTTGAGCAATATGACTTACACAGAAGTTTTGGACGTTGTCGCTTATGCTAACTCGAGCCTCTCATGGCTCGAGTTAGTTGATCTTGACGAGAAAGAGCGAAACAAACCAACACAGGTTACAAAACAACCCCAACCCAAGCCACAAAATGGGCCTGTGATGTCATACTCACACTTGCTTAAGGATAAAGTACAGCCTCAAAACACAACACAAGAGAAGCCTCAGGTGGTTGAGGCCATAAAAGGACCCCAACTCGCACCAAAGCCCCAGAGGATTCCCGGGAAACGTGGAAATCGTGGTTTGGTGTCAGAAAACCCCGCTCCCATAACTACACCACAAGAGAAGCCTCAGGTGGTTGAGGCCATAAAAGGACCCCAACTCGCACCAAAGCCCCAGAGGATTCCCCGGAAACGTGGAAATCGCTGTTCGGTGTCAGAAAACCCCGCTCCCATAACTACACCACAAGAGAAGCCTAAGGTGGTTGAGGCCGTAAAAGGACCCCAACTCGCACCAAAGCCCCAGAGGATTCCCCGGAAACGTGGAAATCGCTGTTCGGTGTCAGAAAACCCCGCTCCCATAACTACACCACAAGAGAAGCCTAAGGTGGTTCAGGCCGTAAAAGGACCCCAAACCAAACCCGAAAATGGACCTGTGATGTCATACTCACAGGTGCTTAAGGCTAAAAAATTGCCTCAAACCAAGCTCATCATCACAGAGGAGCGGTGAGGGTGAGGTCTATATATGTAAAACACATAAATAAAATATAATAAAATATGTGTCTTGTTTCTCTACCCTACTCATGTGTAAGCCATACAAATTTACAGATCAATTTTCTACACATTGTCCTCAACACACAGACAACACAAGATAAACTACAATAAACAAAATTAAAAACGGATTCGTCTTCATAGTTGAAATATTTCATAATACATTTTTCCACAACATTAACATCTTCACTACAGGGTCGTCATTTTTAATATTTTATTTGGTTAACGACAGATGATTTTATTCAGTTCAGAGGCGACACCGTACTATGTTATATGTACCACTAGCAGAATCGTGGCTCATCCGCTAGGCAACGGTAGGACGCCACCCTCACTGTTCAGTTCCCAAAACTTCTTCTTCCATCAATAGTTCATTAACGGTGTATATAAGTTCCACCATGTTTTTCACTACAACGGTACAGCAAAGTATATTTTTTTAGCATTAAACTGTTATTATTTTATTGTCTAATCATCACTACATATAACACCACCCATCATCACTACATATAACATCATCCATCATCACTACATATTACTTCATCCATCATCACTACATATAACACCACCCATCATCACTATATATAACACCATCCATCATCACTACATATAACACCACCCATCATCACTACATATAACACCACCCATCATCACTACATATAGCACCATCCATCATCACTACATATTACTTCATCCATCATCACTACATATAACACCACCCATCATCACTATATATAACACCATCCATCATCACTACATATAACACCACCCATCATCACTACATATAACACCACCCATCATCACTACATATAGCACCACCCATCATCTTTCCCCATATCTTCATCCATCATCACAAGATATAACACCATCCATAATCACTATATATAACACCATCCATCATCACTACAGATCGGTAAAGTAATTTCAGAGATTCTCGTGCGGACACACAAACAAATAAACAAACAAACAGACAGAGAGAGAGACTTCTTTGTTATATATATATATATATATATATATATATATATATATATATATATATATATATATATATATATATATATATATATATATATATATATATATATATATATATATATATATATATATACACTATAATTCCTTCACAGGACGTTTGGCTGTGAGTCGATGGTTGCTCCAGGAAATCCCTCCAGTGCTTGGCTGAATGTCTGAGAACACTGCGGCTCCTGAGGTTTACCCCGTCATCTTGCCACATGCCAGACTGCCTAATATACCACCGCCTGTCACCTGTTCCCCTTGTAACCATAACGGCTTTGGGACACATATGTCATCCTTTAAATTATATTTTAAATTTGTAATTCCTCTGCTCCTTTGTAGCTGAGGCTGCCGCTGTGCGTGTCTGTCTGTTACCCCACTGTGGCGTCCTCTTCCCTAATCTCAAGGTTTTTAGTTTTCCCAAACCAAGATCATTGTGCCTGTTGACAACCCTGTTCAACACACCTGCTGTAATTACCAGGAATCTAGTAAACTTAAGCATATGTCAGTTAACTCCTGCTGCACCGAAGCTTCTCAAGGCTTTAATGTAATTATTCAAGTTGTGCTTCATCTCTTCACGCCTGTGATGGTCTGCAGACTCGGCTCTTATCAAGGAATGATTGTTACTTCTAATATCTTCCAAGACATCAATACTTGTTGAAATATAAACTTTGTTACATATTATACACACACACATACACCCACCCACACACACCCCCCCCCACACACCCCCACACACACATACACCCCCCCACACACCCCC
Organism: Homarus americanus; assembly: GCF_018991925.1. NCBI lineage: Eukaryota > Metazoa > Arthropoda > Malacostraca > Decapoda > Nephropidae > Homarus > Homarus americanus. The sequence continues at coordinate 17,291 of NW_024712016.1, read as the reverse complement.
GCACACACAAATACATGTCCTGAAAATAGAAATGTAAACAGACTAAAATGTTCATAAAAAGAGAGAAAATATACACTCTGGATTCCCCTCTCACAATTCCCTTTTATACGACCAAGAAAAACTGGGTACGTGTGGTGAAGCGCTGCAGCTGCAACTCCAAACGACTTGGCGAACTATAATCAACGTGCGCTGAGCGTTCCTAACTTAACCGTAAAAATCCCTTAACACACTCTTTGAAAAAGCATACTTTTTTGTATACATTAAAACTTTTTCTACATGGGAAGTCAAAGAGTTGAGCTGAGGGGAAAATATTGGGTAGAAACAGACGAAAAAACTGGAGATGAAATAAAACTTCTACACCCACAGGTAAATGATAGGCAAACTATATAGGAAAACACTGTCTATGTTACTATGGATCAAGACTCAATGAACGAAGATACTTAGAATAATAGAAGTTTGTATTAAGTCACAATCACATCAATATACTACCAGCTCACTTGAGTATGTTTATATCCCAATATTATTAATTAACGATTTAGAATTATGCTATCTAATCAATATAGAATATTATATTATTATATAAGTAAGACACTACGACGATGCAGTGCACACATACACACACACACACACACACACAGGGGCAAACATGCATATTTATGAAAATATATTCGTATCATTTTAAGTGCACATGATCCAAATATCTGCTGATAACCACAAGGAAAAAAGACAACACGATGAGTAGTTAATAACAAGGCCACTGTAATATACAGTAAAAGGTCAAGGGTACTTTAAGTTCAGTCCAATATTATAGATATATTCAAATACCTCATCTATGAATTCTGGACTGCATATTCGTAGAGGACGTAAAAACATTCATTGACGTGGAATTTGAATATACAGGTATCTATAATATTGGATTGAACTTAAAGTACCCAAGATCGTTTGTAGACAAATGCCTTAATGTCGCTAAGAATTTTTTTATAGAACTGATCCTAAGCCTCCTCAAGACAAAAAGAATCTCTTAGTATTACCATCATGATGATTGTGCGTTAAAAAATCACTGGAAATTGTCCATAAGACAACGTCGACCTGCCTCCACCCCCACCAAAATCACAAACATCTGTAGCCGTTTAATCACAACATAATTATAAAAATCGAGGAATTTAATATTTGCGTGACAAAAATAAAATTAACCAATTATTAATTTGTGAATATCGTGCTCCAATGGATACATTTAATATTGTAAATAAATACAAAAGGTGGAAAATTTTTCTTTATTTGTAAATCATTAATTATCAATGATATGTTAAAGCTATAAAATTCATTACTAACATAAAGTGACACTGGCATAACTTCACAGATACATGATACTTAAAAAGTGTGCCTTCTGACCTCTCTCCCTAGATTCTGAAATCGATCTTCTTCTATATCATGTTGGTAATGACTTTATAACCACACTCGTAAACATGCCAGTCGGTAATAGGGGTTTCTCTCTCTCTCTCTCTCTCTCTCTCTCTCTCTCTCTCTTTCCTTATTAACTGTTCTTTTCATCCTCTCCCTCTCACCCACTTCCTTTATCTCTATATCACTCTGGCTTTTGTTCTTGTTCCTATAATTGTGTTAAGCACGTCAGGTAGAGCTACTTCGACTGTTACCCGGTAGTGCAGGGAAAACTAATTGTGATTTACAGCCACACTAACACTCCTTCATAGTTTTTTGTCACATGTTTTTTTCTCTGAGAGTTATATACTTAATTTATAGTTCGAGAGTTATTCTATTCAAGCCATGATATTAATAACTGTACACATTATAATACTCGTCAGTACATCAGATACAAGACTGTAAATCAGAGCAAAAATAATGGGGTTAATATTCAAGGTTTATGGACTGTGACTTCATGATGAGTGGCTGTTATAATGTTATTTGGCCTACCATAATATTTTTTTTTTAAACTTATATTGTCATTAATTCTTCTCATATTTTAAACTTACTAATTACATTATAGGAAACTGTATAATGTTTAATTGATGTAATATTTATCTTAATTATACAGTGTTTCCCTTCAAGACAACAGTAACTACCGGGTTATGGAGGAGCAGCGTGAGTGTAGTGAGGGAAGGAATACCAGAGAGGAAAGACAGTTTGGCCTTAATGTATTAACTAATTTCATGCATCTCACACACACACACACACACACACACACACACACACACACACACACTCTATAGGAAACATATTGTTCAAGATGTCGTGTTAAGTTATAATATCGTCTTGATCGTGTCAGTCAAATTGGGGAGGAAAATAAATGTTTTTGTCTCAGACGAATAATATATCACTAACTGTAAACGGGAAATATTTAAACACCTACGAAACTGATTAAATTTGTTTTATCAATGACGTTCAGAAGAGTATTGCAGGTGAAAGTGGTCCCGTAGGACTCTGCAGAAGAAGTAGTTTATTAACGAAAAGTGAAAAGTTGTGGAATTTGTTACAATGTTTTGTATCCCCTCTAGAGCAAAGTCCTCCATTTTATTTGGCTAGGGGGAAGTCGGCCATATACAGAAAGCGCATAGATATGAATTTATTTGTTAAGGTTAGGTCACTGGCTTTGTCACACGAGATGTATTGATTTTTTCACCGAGAAAGACAGGACCCCGAAATCCCGGTGGTTCACGAGATCAGCTCAAGGTTTATGTCTGACTTTACAGGTCAGTCTGCTCATTCGTTGTCATAGATGGTGTATGGAGCGGATCTCTGTCTCTGGGAGTGGAGTTGGTGGTTTCAGCCCACTCTTTAAGGGTAATTCTTAACAAATACACTATTTTATATTTTATCATGAAAAATAATGCATCTGTGAGTATTTACACTGAGTGGTAATGTTAAACTTTAATTTATACTACAGAAAATATGTCATTGAAAAACAAAAAGAAAGATATTTTACCAAACACCACATGTACTATTGTTAAACTTTAGCCTGGTGTAACTTTGGCAACGAGCACAATACTACACTACGGCCACAGTACACACCATGTGGATATTGTCCTTGTGCACTTATGTATACGTCTCCACGCTCTTTGTCCAACTCGTTACAAGACAAATTCTCAAACTGGAAACAAAAACAAAATATGATGTTTTTAAGCTTTATCATTTTATTGTAGCTGAAAGACTTAACTACGCCTAATATTTTAAAGCCATTCGTGCTCAGCCCTGCCAGATGGAAATAATTGTTGATTACATAATATAAAAAATATATCCCCATATACTCTATCCGAGAAAGAGACCATTTCACAAACTAAGAGCCACTACCCAACTATTACAAGAATAGTTTAAAAGATATAATGGTAGTTGTTACACTTGTGCTGCCATTTGCCAGTGTTGTGCTGAGGGGTCCGGGGCTATTACACTCAACAAATATATTACACCAACAGAAACTACATCGTGAAAGGCAGAGGGAAATGTAGCAGAGAAAAGTAGAAATGAGAAAGTTTAAAGCTGGATTGGCAAATTTGGGAGATAATGGAAGAAAAGATAGAAATTTTAGTGTTACAGAGAGGAGGTCGAGAGACGGGCAAAACTAGAGCTGTTAAACTGACGATAAAAATGTTAACAATTATACAACAATCACAGTGAAACAAGTCAGTGTTGTTGACGATGTATCAAGACTATACAAAAAAGGGATCTATAAAATATTAATATCCAGGAGTCGTATGTTAGAATTTAGAGAAGTATTTTCATATGACTAGTTATACCTTACTAGACACAACACACCTCGGGGAAGCTGTTGTTATCACGAAAAGCCTTTAAGTGTTTCAACAAATAGAGTCTTTAAACCATGTACTAGTCGTTTCATATACTAGACAGCAGCTATTAAAAGTAAAGTTACAACTAAGTTCTCAAGGGAAGAAAACGATGCTTTCAATTGACTCGTATTACCCTCAGTTGGTGCTCTAAGAAATCTGTATATTTTTCACTCCTCCTGCAGTGGACTAACACATTCCCCATCAATAACATCCGATCATTTTGTTTCTAAACGCGGAAAGGGAGGATGAGACAGCTTTCACGTAGCATTGTTTACCAACATCAACTACACATGCATGGAGCCAATATGGTGCCCTCGAGTCACCTAACCAAGATAAACTACAGCAGTTTTATGTCATGTCTATACGCTTAGTCGTGTGCCATCTGGAGATAATAAATACCGATAATAATATTCCACCTTTTTTGTAACTATCTTAACCAAGCAAATATAAATGAAATACTTAGGCTCTACGAAAAGTATTCTTACAATTCACTTATAGAATCTGTAGGTTTAAGACAACATATTTTTGTTGTTGATGGAGATTAACTCACACATTATTTATAGCCCTCCCAAGGCTGCAGGTCCACCTTCAAGAGAGCCGCATCGATTATTGTCTTATACACCGATAGTTGTGTCTTTAGCTACATAACACTAAAAATATTGCATCGATGTTAATTTAATCAGGGACGTTCTAAGATGATTTATTTATATGTACAATACAACAAAAGAGGAGCACAAGAATTCTCAAGAGGTGTAGATCAGCCTGAAAAGCTAAGTCACTTTTACACGATCCACAACACCACAGCCAGACACGCTAAGTCAGTCTTGAAGATAAGCATGAACGCGGCATGCTTCCCCGTTGAGCGTTGTAATGCTTTTTCGCTTGGCCTTCCACACGATGCGAGGGGGTGGGTGGGGGAGGGTGCCCAGTAAACAAGCCCCCGCGTTTGTGTGGTTAGGTTAGGTTAGGTTAGTTAATGGCCCCAACTACACAATTTATTTAAACAAATATATATATATATATATATATATATATATATATATATATATATATATATATATATATATATATATATATATATATATATATATATATAAATTATGTTGTTACTAAGGATCCCAGCAATATAAACCACATTCGCGTTATAGCAGAAATACTTCAAGATTTTTATTATTTACAGCGCGACTATTAGCGTATTATTTATATTGAGATAGTACAATATAAATGCGTGCAATTGAACTACGTAATTATGCGTGTATCTTTTGAGCCGTCCATTTCAGGAAAAAACAACACATTTGAAATCGGCATAAAATTCTACATATAGTTGGCCAATTTAAAAATAAATAAAATAAATAATCAGAATTTTGGAAAAGTACCACACTATAACCAGACACGCTAAGCCAGCCACAACCCCTCAAATAAGCCACTACACAACAGACAGACACACTAAGCCAAGCACGACCTCTCACATAAGCCACCACACTGGCCAGACATGTTAAGCTAGCACCGACCCTCACATAAGCCACCACACTAGTGAGATAGAATTACCAGGGTTATATTGGAGTGTTCAGTGGGAACCGGGGATTCTGACCGTCAATATTATCCTGCCACCGTAAATTGATAAAAAAAAACCCACAGTCGATCACGGTGCAAGTTTAATTAACCGACCTACTGCACTACATACAAGAGGGAAAAAATTTATTAAAGTTGGCCTCGACCCCGAGTTTGTGCAGCAGCTCAGAGAACTTGATGTCACTAACAGAGAGAGGAATAAAGATTGATGGTACACGGATATAGAAGTGCCAGAATAAAAATAGAGAGAGAAAGATTGGAGAAATAAAGAAAATATTCTCTCAGAAATTATGAATGAATATGTGGATATAATAAAGACAAACGTTATATGTATTGAAATATATCGAGGAAATAAATGATGTATAGATACTTGTATTAACTGTGTTCAAGTACGGTTAATGCTGCAACACTTCTGGACTAGAACCTTGAACTCAGGTGTCAAGCCCTAAGCCAAGATTTCACCATGAAGGGTTCAGTAAAAGAGAAATTGGATTCATTTCAGTGTTAGATGTCAAAGTGTGTCTCACCTGACCTGATCCAGTAATCGTTGGGACCTCGGAGGGAGGAGTGTGTGTGACTCTGGCCAGCGAGCTGTGGGAGGTAGTTAGTGGGAAGACATGTACTGTACTGTGCGTTTGTGTATGTTTGTTTTCTAAACCTCTTCACCGCAGACAACAACTTATAGTGTATACTAGAGTTGCATAGTACTGGTATGCTCAGCTGGTCATAATTAACTGTGTACGGGCACAAACACTTTCTGTCCACATAATGTACACAAACTATCGCCCAGGAGAAGACTTAGTTCACAAGTACTGTTGGATTAAACTCTGGGAGCCCCACAGGGTTACAGACCTCCTTTCCGCTTGTGTAGATAAACCCCTCAGTGAATTATGACCCCGATTTTCCAATATTGGAGTTAAAATCAATATTGAAGAAATGATTTATAATGATATATTAAATATAGTGGATGTTACCCCAACACCGCCAGTCTAACAAAAATAAAAGGATTACAAGGTTGTCTTGTAATTGATCATATGTTTTATCAACACGAGGTTTTTAGTAGGAAGTTTGCAGTTTATTCAGTTAATATTAACGATGGCAATTCAATGGTATCTTTCTAGGCACACAAACAGTTTAAGAGAAGTCAAGGAAAGAAATTACAAACACAATACAATACTATAGGCACTAACTAGTATGTACAGTACAGCAATTGATAACTTCACAGATAAAAAAACTTTATTCCTTGAATGAATATGAACCAGATAGCCTAACACGGGAATAATGAATGTCTTTGCTCCTTGATAAAATCTCTTAAACGCATTTATTTTAATCACATCAGTCTGGCTCTTCCTTGTCCTGATCTCATCACACGACTAAGTCCTTAAGAAAAACACATCTCGTTGACTCTGATATGTCACAATTTCCGCCTGTGGTCCTGACAAAGATGCTTTTAGGAACTCAATCAAACCAATTTAGCAACTAATTTGTGCCCATCTGAGTATGCATGTGTCCGATTTTGTGAATATAATAACTCAAACAAGCATTAATGACCTTTAAGCAAACTTGGCAAGAGGATATATCATGATGTCATCCCATACGAGTTCGATTAACAGTATTTTCCGTCGTTATTGTCCAGTTAGAAACATCTAAAACTTTGTTGTGGTGCGGCGTAGGATTAAGTCTCCCCTTGTGATAAACACCTGTCAGACTTCCAATGTCTACAATTACTTTCTCCAGTTCTCAGAAAGTTGCCCCTGTACACACCACCCCAACCCCTAAAGTCGGTACCTTTAACAACTTGGGTGAATATCGATTTTTTGACAGTTCTGCTGCAAATGTATGTTTTGTTTTTCAGATTGTTTCAACTAGCAATAACCTTTTCCTGTTATCCCAGACGTCTTCGAACCCTTTGGTAAGTGTTAGTATCAGGGTATTTTTTTGCCAAATTTCCTGAATTTCGCCACTCGAATTTTTCCTATATAAAATTGTTCATTTCGTCTACCCACAGTTCCTCTGTACAGTCATGCCTCAAGGCCTTGTTCTTGCTCCCTCCCTTTTCCTTTACATATGAATAACCTGTCAATAACCGGAACTTGTAAAGACGACACCAATCTTAATAACAATCTTACGGACGGCCTCCCAGCAGACTACTTCCAATTTCAACTCTGGTACCACTGCCATCACCTGGAAACCAATAGCTCGGTAACATTTAATGTCTTCAACAACATATTTATTGTATATTCGCTCCACATTATAAATCAAAGACTACTGAAACGTGGTATTCAACGTATTAGTTATCATCTTTAAACTTACTTCACTCACAAGAAAAAGAAAATTTCTACTAAATACTGAAGTCACTACATTTATTCCTACTTCTAGTTTCTCCCAACTACTCACATTGTAACTTAAGGTTTATATTCCCTCACTTCCCTGACATTAAAGATTTCTATCTGAATCTTATTTAAACCTCTACCACATAATCCATCTCACCCCTCAAGTCCCTCACTCCGAGTCAGTCATTCAGTATCCTCCACTTCCGTATTCTACCACCCAGTATAATGGTCAATTCTCTAATGCAGTTCACACTATCACTCTCGCCTACTTCAACTCGGACACGCTCTACTTGATTGCTTAATCGTATGCCATCAACACACTGCTAAAACAACATATAAACGACTCTCTCTCTCTCTTTCTCCCTCCCTCTCTCTCTCTCTCTCTCTCTCTCCCTCTCATTCCTCCACACGTCTTCCCTGTTACACATAAGCGCCAGCTCTTCTAATGCACAGTATACAGGCACCTTCAGCTAACATCCGCAAATTAATATTCTCCCCGACACGGTGTCAGCCAAACACTGCACGAGCCCAGGGCACATTGTCGCCAGTGTCACTTTGTATATCGCTGCTGTCACGGGAGTCTCCTGTCACGGGCGACTCCTGTCACGGGCGTCTCCTCTTACATTCTCCGTAAAAATTAAGGAACAAAATGAGACTGAGAGGATAAGAGAGTAAATAAAGGACAATATTATTATTCTTTATCTATTAATCTTATTTATCATTTCATTTTTGAGAGAGAAATTTGTGGAATTCGAAAATTGAGAGTAAATGAAAAACTTGAGGATGTGGGGCACGTATATGAGAGAGAGAGACGGAGTGTTGAAGAATGAAAGACTAAGAGTTTTAATGTAACATAGACGCAGGTATTGTACAGTAGGCGCCAGCTGAACATTGAGTCCTACTGTATGGAGAACATTTGGATTTTGTCCTTAATCCTAACATTTAAGTTCTGTTTGTCTGTGACCTTTTACGGGCGTGGTTCATTGATCAGTCAGTGAGAGGTAGAAGCTCTGTGGGGTATATTAATGAGGCCTGTCACGGTTATTATTAACAAGGGGTATTTAGCTAAAGTGTCTCTGTTAACTTGAAACTACTTTCTAACAAATACTTAAAAGCGATTTAATATCAACTTTGAAATTCACTAACATGGTCAATCTAACCTCCAGTGATTTCTTTAGCTGTAAGACTTAGGCTCACTGCTAGTGATTCTGTCATGATGGAAAGACTTATTCTACATATATTATTTTGTTCAATAATTCTGAGAAAAAACATCAAATTTAACAAAACTGTCAGTACTTCTCCAACTACAGGTGTCGACCTCAACAAAAGCAGAAGAAAAAATTACGATATCACTCTGGTGCAAAACTACACCGGAGGCACTTGGAGCCAGAAGCACGAGTACAGCATGACGAAGAGCAAACCTGGTGGCCGCCAACACCGTTAGTAAGCTCCTCTTAGTAGTCGCCCTCGACTCCCTACAGATGTCAGCTCTCTGTATAAAACGTTAGTGCGTAAATGTTTATGTGTCCCTTCAGCAATATATTGATTTTTACAGACACGCATACAAATAGGAGAAAAAAGCGGTGTATTTCAAACTAGCAATAAATTTTACCGTGCGATGTTAAATTGTTTTACCAAAACTACAGAAATTGTGAAAGCATAGTGAGAATATGGTTCAACAGGGTGGACTGTTATGAACAAAACCCCTGCTGAAGTACATGAGTTCAGGTTTATTCCCCGCCACTGGCCGTGTTCTCTGGTCACCATCGGTCAGCTGTGTAGAGGCAGCCACACAGCTCAATGAATACATGATAATTCACAATACCTGAATACGTAGAACACAAAGCTATTGCAAATAATAATAAAAATATGGCAAATATAATAATGACTACTTAAACAAAATATTAGTAATGATCAAGATATTATTTCTAGAGAATTACTGAATTCTTAAAGTACCGCGTAAGTGAATGGTCACGGAGTGGAGGATTCTCTCTTTGTACAGTAGCCCTTGTACAGTTACGTGTACAGCAGTAGCCCTTGTGCACTTTTCAGTAAATGAGAGCACTTTAGGGTGCCTTTGTCAATCGCGGAGCTACCTTTTGGTGAATTAGGAACTTGCATATATATATATATATATATATATATATATATATATATATATATATATATATATATATATATATATATATATATATATATATATATATATATATATATATATATACACCGTACGGAACATCTAACCACAAATCACTCTAGTTTATTATGAAGATGTTATTATATGTAATCATGTAATCTCTCTCCCTGTATACAAATTAAATGTCAATGTTTTTGTCATATACATTCTCTTATAGTAAATAGCCGGGGCCACTTGAAATGTTCCCTGACACACTTTATCTCTCCCTCACGACCTTATTTCATAAGATTCTTTAAGTCAGTAATATGAAAAGTCTTTGTTTTGAGTCAATTCCATTTACTTTTTTAAATTCTTTAACAAGCACCTTAATATCTTCATAAAAACTATGTAAAAAAAAATCTATATATATATATATATATGTATTTCTCTGTCTGTCTGTCTCCGGCGGTCACCACACCACAAGGCAACACTTCCTGCTGGTGGTGGTAAACACACCGCATCACCCCTGGGTTGATCTCTCTCACAAAACAATTAGGAAGTTGATGAACGCCATTATCGCCCCAAGACGCTGTGCCTCAAATTACAATTGTTTAATAATTGAAGGAGAATTAAGAGGAACGAACTAATGAGTCATTTTCAGGACATCGTTTAGTGTCTTTATAAAGTTTCTGAAAAATATAACTAATTAATGAATAATTCGATATGTCCATGAGAAGGAAAACGTTTTTTTATCATATATTGACGACCATAACTCTGTGTGTGTGTGTGTGTGTGTGTGTGTGTGTGTGTGTGTGTGTGTGTGTGTTCTAAGATTGTTACTACGATAACTCAGTCAACGTTGGACTGATTTTAATTAAAAACTAGTGCTGAGGTAGGTACTCCATTTGAAGAGAAGCTACGACCCTTTTGGTGTCAAAATATACAAATTAGGTACGTAATTTGTGTTTTTGTTTTCATTCTAACTTGCGTCCAACACATTATATATGACCATGGCCCTCCTAATTTAGTAGTCTCAGTAGTAGTAGTATAGCTCATTATCTTATCTAAATTACGTTCATGCTGTATATAAGGTGTAAAGTGTAAAGTGGGAAAAATTAATTAAATATATTGAAGATGAATAAGGAGACAGGTAGTGTGAGAGCCATGGTGAAACTGTGATGGTAATTCTAAAAATGGGAAAGGTATTGGTGTGAAGTAGTCATGTTATCAGAGGTGTGGTGATAGTGGTGGTGAAGGTGTGGAAGAGGTGTAGTGATGATGGTGGACGTGTGGTGATGGTGGTGGTGGTGGTGGTGGTGAAGGTGTGGAAGAGGTGTAGTGATGATGGTGGAGGTGTGGTGATGGTGGTGGTGAAGGTGTGGAAGAGGTGTAGTGATGATGGTGGAGGTGTGGTGATGGTGGTGGTGAAAGTGTGGAAGAGGTGTAGTGATGATGGTGGACGTGTGGTGATGGTGGTGGTGAAGGTGTGGAAGAGGTGTAGTGATGATGGTGGAGGTGTGGTGATGGTGGTGGTGAAGGTGTGGAAGAGGTGTAGTGATGATGGTGGACGTGTGATGATAGTGGTGGTGAAGGTGTGGAAGAGGTGTAGTGATGATGGTGGAGGTGTGGTGATGGTGGTGGTGAAGGTGTGGAAGAGGTGTAGTGATGATGATAGTGGTGGTGGCTGAACTGGTTATGATGGTGGTGGCAGCGAAGATGGTAATGATGTTGATCGAGTTGTCAGAGCTTGAGTAAAGACGCAGTTAAAATGGTTATGTGATTAAGTCTTACCTCCATTAAGGGTGTAGATGGCACCTTTTCTGACTGAATGACTGACTGACTGACTGACTGACTGAAAGAATCTTTATTTACTCTTCTCTATCTCTGTCTTGTCATTTTCCTTCGTTGTTCAATGATAAAATAAGAGTGAATTATTAACGTCTTCATAACTATACCCTGTTGCAGATGAAGGCTAGTGAAAAGTATCTCAGAACACGTCTTTACCGAGAACTCTACCCGGGTTACTCATAAATATCATTGACAAATACACTACGTCATCAGTATAGTTTAAATAAACCTTCGAAATATTGGTTGTCAGACGTTAAGCTCTCAAGATAAACTTTTCCTCAAGTTTCACGGAGATAATTTCACTTTGATATCACCGTTGAGAAAAAGGATGAATAAAATTAGCATACAAAAAGCAAGATCAAAACAGGATATGGGACAATATCTGAAGGTAATATGTTTTCCTATTTTGCTAACTCAATGATGCAAACAAATTGTCCAGTCAAGCTTATAGATCGGCTCCGGCAGTTCAGAAATTTTGTTCAAGGGTCATTAGAGATTCATGTGTGCAAATCGAATTCAGAATCAATTTCCTCCCAATAAATTTTTTGTCAACTTTTCGTTTGTGGACATTTACTATACTGAGGTACCCGCCCTGGTGAAGGAGAGGCTGTCTTGTAGCGTTTACTACGGTGGAATGTTCACTATATTGTGGTGCTCACTACGGTGTGGTACTGACTATGGTGTGGTACTCACTAAAGTGTGGTGCTCACTATGGTGTAGTGTTGACTATGGTGTGATGCTCATTATGGTGTGGTACACATTGGTGTGTGGTGACAACTGTGGTGCAGTACTCGCAATAGTGTTATTATTTGTTTTTTTACGGGCATTAGCCTACCCGGGCACAGGTCATTGACCCAGCTTGTGTCTCCCAGTAAAGCCTGTTTGTAAACGCTCTATACGTACTTAAGTGTTATGTCCAATATTCAATTACGTGTATTGTTGAGCCCCTGTTTATTAATCATTGTTGGCATCAAATTCCAAACTGACCTAGACAGCAATGCTTTTGTTAGTATGTAATTTATACAAAATTCACATTTGCCAGAGCTTCGTATTTCTCATGTATTTTAATGAACTTCACAAAAACTTGGCACCGTGTAAATTAAAACTAACAACAAAAATCTGATATGACACAAGCGGGGACTAGGGTGGACGGGTCTGGTAGTTTCAACCTCGCTGTGGCAACAGAACACTTGAGCCATCACCAAATATTATATACACCATACATCAGAGTGAATACCGGTGTTGAGTTAAAAAAAATTGGCCACCACACTACAACATGACACTATCACCACACTACAACATGACACTATCACCACACTACAACATGACACTATCACCACACTACAACATGACACTATCACCACACTACAACATGACACTATCACCACACTACAACATGACACTATCACCACACTACAACATGACACTATCACCACACTACAACATGACACTATTACCACACTACAACATGACACTATTACCACACTACAACATGACACTATTACCACACTACAACATGACACTATCACCACACTACAACATGACACTATCACCACACTACAACATGACACTATTACCACACTACAACATGACACTATTACCACACTACAACATGACACTATCACCACACTACAACATGACACTATCACCACACTACAACATGTAAACAGTAGGACAAAAGAACTAATATTGTTACCATGAGAAGTTAGACGTCAAGTATTCTTGTTAGTGACTGTCAATACCTCCAGCATGAACTCGCAGTGCCTAGTGAAACTGAGGATGTCTTGTACTATCGGCAACGTGGACTCCAAAGTTAACCGTAGTGTTTGGAACATTCACACTGATGGGAGAAAACACTACGACCCGTACTCTGCCACTCTCAGACTCCTGGAACCTCCAAAAGACCTTCACTATTCTGACAACTGGAAGAACGCCTCTCCACCAAAATCCCTCGAATTATCTAGTTCTTAATTCTTGGAACCATAAATCTGTTCTATTTCCCCACTCTTTCTCCTCCCTTCCCCTCTCCTTTCACCAGCTTCCCAATCTTCTTCCTCCTAAACCAGAAACTGTCAGCCTAAGGTGGATCCTCTGATTCTGAATGGTGATTGGTCGCCACCCCCACCGTGTTAACAAGATCACCCAATCAGCGACCAGGTTGAGAGCGTTCCCATCATGATAGTGGCCTTTTTGGATGCCGGAGATTCCTTTAATAAGGTAACGGCTAGACGTCGTTAACCTTAATTGACAACGAGACGAAGGGGCAATTTAGCTCCTCACGCCCCTTCTTCTTCCCCCTGATTGGTTATATAATAGTTTGAGCAAGGAACAACCATGCTGCCAATATATTACTATGTTTCCTTTCTTTTCTTTTATCTAGGGCGAGGGATGCCGAAAAACAATTTATTAACTTACATATGCTATTTTATACCTACTATTTTATTTGTGTCTCTGAGTGGTAGAGGGAGGGTTTTATATACAGGTCGAAACATATGCTGCGGAGCTAGCATTGACGACACGCAGTAAGGTAGTCTGGTCAGGTACATGACAGTCAATCATGCTCCAACACGACAAGACGTCCAGAGAGGTGAGATCATCATCCCTCCCTACTGTAATTAACCAATCGTAAACACCCTCCTCTAATTACTTTCTCTGGTGCACCAATATCATATAGTCTGATAATTAACACTCTCAAATATCTTATATTCGTTGTATACTCCATCTGTATCCTCGACACAGCTGCAGAATTTACCTCTGCGATCACTTCATAATTGTTACACAGCTGCTCTTGATGACATTCATATTCAGTTTGCTGTGTTTGTAAATCCTCTGAAACTTGTGTCATCATCACCAGCACCGTTGCTAACTCCTGCACCAGAACTGTATAATCGGCTTGAACATAATTGCAGCACAGCTCTCACGGTCAGACTGCTTTAGTTTGCTTGTTTATAATATTACACGCTAAAGAGTCGAGGTGATAACTAAAGTGAGGAGAGTCATTACAACTTGTGATGAGGAACTGAAATGAAGATATACGGAAAAGGTGACGATAAAAATGGAATAATAATAATAATGAAACAGTGGATATGAATATTCCTAAACGCAGAGATAAAAGTGACCAATGATATCGATCCACGGTGTTAAATGAATGAAAACTGAGAGTGGGGTGATGGTGGTGGCAACAGGGAGAGGAACTTATTAAGGCTCTTTAACTCTTATATTTTTACTAGCTGCATATTAAAAAGGAGAAATTAAGGAAGTCCTATTTATTTTTATTTTTATTTTTATTTTTTTTTATTTATTTTTATTTTTTTTTATTTTTTATTTTTTTGCCCTTGGAAGAGCAATCATAGGTTCCGGAACGAGTGTGTTTATATCTGAGTGTTTATTCTTGTGTGTGAGTTTGTGTCTGTGTGTCTTTATATTAATTGTTGTGTGTTTTGTGTGAGTATGTGTGATCTTGCGTGTGTCTGAGAATTTTGTTGTTGTACAGTTTTTGTATATTTCTGTGTATGTGTGTTTACGAGTGATTTGAGAATATGCAGATGTATTTGTGTGTTAGTACTGTATGTGCTTTTGTCTGTATAGTGACGCATACACACACACCCACACACCGAGGTTCAGGGTTCGAGCTGCGGCACTGTGGGTCTTGTAGCGTCGGCCATGATGCTGTTGGTCTGTTATTACAATCCTATAACAATCAGGCAGACAAGCTGTGTTAAGCCACAGTATCTACTTCTACCTGCCATCCATGTGTTGTCCTTCCACTCAACATTATTCACCCTGTCACTTGGGATGTATGTACGTACAGTAGCTAAAACAACTATCTGTGCATACTGTGTGGGAAACAATATGAGACCATGGACGATAAATTTTGGTATATGAAGGCTCTCACTAGTCACACCTAAAATTTTGGAGCATCTCAACCCCCGCCTGCACAGATAGTTGTTTTAGCTACTGTACGTCTCTTGTATTTACTTTCTGAACAAAACCCTGTGTGGTCAGAACGGTAGAGCATTATACGGTATACAGGTAATTTTCCAGTCACATACTTCAGTCCCTGCTGGGGGGATGGGGTGGGGGGGGGGGTGAGGGGAGATTGTCTAGTACCCGACTTGTATATGAGAGTGAAAACAAGGAACTCGTCCGTCACAATAATATTACAGAAAATTTCTCTACACATGATAAAGGAAAATCTATGTGGAAGAGAATTAGGAATAGCCATAAAGTTATATATGAAAATAGACGTTAATGAAAAATGTGTCAGGTTAATATAATAGTTAATTAAGAATATTATGTCGGGGATATGAAACAGCCAGTAGTAAAATGAAAATAATTCAGTGATAAAACTTCAGTTTAACGTAATTCCCTTCTTCAGAATATGATTTAATTTATCTTTAAAGAATAATTAAATGTGAAATGTCAGAGACCAAACATACGAAGGTTTTTAATGAATACTTTACTTCTGTAAGTATATATTCTACATCTATACACCATTAATTAAATGGATTATCCTTGCATACAAGAAATATATAAAAATTCTCTTTAAATAACCCGAATAACGTCTAGAGCCTGTGTAATTTATTATAAATAACTTTCTTGAGAGCTGAAGTTTTTATTTTGTTCATAAATAAGAAACAGAATATCATAGGAATAAACACATTTTCATATTTTTTCTCCGTGGAGACGTCGGTGGCGCCACAGATGTCGCCATAGGCTATGAATTATCCATAAGGCAGCCGCCAGGCCTCCCTGATGCACGTGTTTACTTCACACGCTGCGCCCCTACCCACTCTCCTCTCACACCACCTCTGTCTTCCTCCCTTAGGAACAGTAGAAGTTTTTGTCGTGATTTTAAATAATTAATTTCAGCAATAGAAAAGGACCAATTTTGAAGTATAATTTTAGGCTTCCAGTAAAGGCAAACTGATCCTAACACAGTAAGTATTAGCCACCTGGAATTAGTTGTCACCTCCACACCACAGGAATATAAGTATTGTATGAAGAAACAGAGAAGAAATAATATAATGTATAAAGAAAAAAAGCGAACAGTATGGTATCGATGATAGAGCTGTAGTGTGCCGCTTGCCCCTCATCGTGCTAGACCCCACTAGTCGGCTGAAAACTGTCACCCAGCTGAACATTGCAGATTTTCTCCGTTTACTCCCGTTTCCTCCTGTTTTAAAACTATAGCCTTGGTGGAGATGGGGGCATGGCACTCATCGGACATGTAGCGAGAATGGTCAGTTATAATTGATAGAGCTACACATTGTAAATAGAATCATCAACCCATCAATCAAACACTCACTTTAAAATCTCATGAAGTATACAGCTGCAGTCCTCCTGACAATGTACTTTGAGAAATAACAGCATAGTCAATCACATACTACCATTAGTGTAATGACTCATACCTTACTACCTAGCAGTTGTTTATACATGTACAATAAACTCTTAAGAATATACAAAGACAAAACTGTACAGTACTAGTAATTCAAAATTTCTCTCTGAAGTGAACAAACGTCACACCTCCTGGTCGTCCTCACTATAAGGTTTCGCTTTAAACAGTCTCAGCGAAGTGTCTTCCTGAGGCAATTTAATTTTGTAAGTATACTGTACGGACCT
>NW_024712015.1:0-8754 GCF_018991925.1 Homarus americanus | reverse complement strand
TATATATATATATATATATATATATATATATATATATATATATATATATATATATATATATATATAGAGAAGATAGATAGATAGATAGATAGATAGATAGATAGAAAGATAGATAGATAGATAGATAGGTGATAGGTTGTGGGCAGCAGTAATAAGGACAGACAGGAGGTTCATGTATTACAGAGTGCTTAAGAAAGAAAAATCTAATGTATTGGTGATGTTGTCGAATATATAATAATGAATACATAATCAGGAGTGTATAATAATATAGGAGAGTATACATGTAGTGCTGGTAGGTGTATGTATAAATAAAGGTGTGTGTGTGTGTGTGTGTGTGTGTGTGTGTGTGTGTGTGTGGTATTTTGATTTTAATGAGTGCACATAGGGTGTTGTTGATTGCACACACAGGTTGCACTATTGCAGATTATGTTGTTTGTAAGGAAGAATTTTAGAACCTGTTTCTGTATCTAAAAAAAAATGGTGTTTAAGGTTTAAAGTTTCCACGATATTGATTTTTTTTTTTGGGTGGGGAGTGGTGGAGGGGGAGGGGTGGGTGGAGGAGGGGGAGAGGGAGGGGTGGGTGATGAGGGGTGAGGGGGAGAGGGAGGGGGTGGTGGAGTGAGGGGGAGGGGAGGGGGACAGATGAGGGGGTGAGGGGGGAGGGGGGAGGAGGGGTGGTGGGAGGGAGGGGGGGAGGGGAGGGGGAGGGGGGGTGGGTGGGGAGGGAGGGGAGGGGAGGAGGTGGTGGAGGAGGGGGGAGGGGAGGGGGGAGGGGGGTGGTGGGAGGGAGGGGGGGGAGGGGGAGGGGGGGTGGGTGGAGGAGGGGGAGGGGGAGGGGGGTGGTGAGGAGGGGGAGTGGGGGGGAGGGGAGTGGGTGGAGGAGGGGAGGGGGGAGGGGGGTGAGGAGGGGGGAGGTGGGAGGGGGTGATGAGGAGGGGGAGAGGGAGGGGGGGCTTAGGCACATATTAAACAAACTCACTCACAAAGATTCAAATGAAAGCAATACGACACTTACCTAGCGTTAATAATAAATACTTTATATATACTTCACGATTACGAGAAAATAATACCTTACGATTTTTTTTAAGAATGTTAGTAGTGTTGTCGTTGTTTTGGTCACAGGTATAACAGCATGGCCAGGTTGTTTTGGCCACAGGTATAACAGCATGGCCAGGTTGTTTTGGTCACAGGTATAACAGCATGGCCATGTTGTTTTGGCCACAGGTATAACAGCATGACCAGGTTGTTTTGGTCACAGGTATAACAGCATGGCCAGGTTGTTTTGGTATAACAGCATGCAATAGGCTACTTGGCCACAGGTATAACAGCATGGCCAGGTTGTTTTGGCCACAGGTATAACAGCATGGCCAGGTTGTTTTGACCACAGGTATAACAGCATGGCCAGGTTGTTTTGGTCACAGGTATAACAGCATGGCCAGGTTGTTTTGGCCACAGGTATAACAGCATGGCCAGGTTGTTTTGGCCACAGGTAACAGCATGGTGGCCACAGGTAACAGCATCGCCAGGTTGTTTTGGTCACAGGTATAACAGCATGGCCAGGTTGTTTTGGCCACAGTTAACAGCATGGTGGCCACAGGTATAACAGCATGGCCAGGTTGTTTTGGTCACAGGTATAACAGCATGGCCAGGTTGTTTTGGCCACAGGTAACAGCATGGTGGCCACAGGTAACAGCATGGCCAGGTACAGCTACTCCACCCAATAGCATGTGTGTGTGTTATGGTGTGGTAATTTGTGTTCATCAGATAACATGAGGATTTACGAAGTTTTAATAAGGTCAATCAGATGTTGGCTTGTGAGTTACTAGTGACAATAAGACTCATTTTATACCCCGCCCTAAATTGTGGTTGTGAATATATAATACCGGTAGGGATGAAGTATTGAGCTTGGGTCCGTGATTAATGTTTGTTTGTCAAGATAAGTCGTTTTAAGGATCCCGTGAATTGTTGTTATAATGATTTTAATATAGGTATTGTTTTTTTAGTTGTGGTATATTTATGTAAGTCTTATAGATACAGGTTATATTATATGAGAATACGTGTACAATAAGTGGTTCGTCTGGGAGAGAGAGAGAGAGAGAGAGAGAGAGAGAGAGAGAGAGAGAGAGAGAGAGAGAGAGAGAGAGAGAGAGAGAGAAAGAGAGAGAGCATTTTATCACAACCACCACCACCTCCGCCATCCTTAGCACTGTAGTCCCTCCCAAATAGATTGTTATTCTCCCTATGTGTATAATAACCTTTGCAACCATCATACACCGGCGTGGTCGTTCCCTGGTGTCGCCTGGAGTAACTATAACTACAGGACCATCACGGAGACACAACTGACCCGGTTCACTGTCCCGGCACTGGTCCATTGGCTGTCCCAGGGTCCCTTACTAGTTCATGGGTCTCGACTGTAAATTTAGCAAAATCCTCGTTAATGTGGGCAAGACGTGTGTTGATTGGTCCGTGGCAGCTATGGTGTTCCACTTGTGTACCTAACCCCCCCTCGTTACCTTATCGTCCTCCCCTCCTCTCAACACTTTCGTCCCCCCCTCTTTACCTTGTCCTCCCCCTCTTTACCTTGTCCTCCCCCTTTTACCTTGTCCTCCCCCTTTACCTTGTCCTTCCCCCTCTTTACCTTGTCCTTCCCCCTGTTTACCTTGTCCTCCTCTTTACCTTGTCCTCCCCTTCTGTACCTTTCCTCCCCTTCTAAACCTTGTCCTCCCCCTCCTTACCTTATCGTCCTCCCCCTTTACCTTGTCCCCCTCACCAACACCTAACACCTGTCCAATCAAACCCAAATGTGTAAGATGAAGTCTGCCCCATACACTTGACAACTCGCACAGTGCGGTACACCATACACTACACTATACTAAATCATCGGAACCTAAGGACCCGGTTTGGCCGACACTGCACCTGACCATCTTCACTTCTCCAACTGTGAAGGACTCACTTGCAGCTGGGTAGACGGGAGGTGGTGCTAGCTCGAACCAGAGACCTTTAGGACGCAGTGTGAGCGTTTTATTTATACGGTCGCCAAATCCGAAAACTCGTAACTTAACCTTTTTTATTATTAATTGGTCATAACCTAACCGAACCTAATCTAATATAATCCAATCAAAGCTAAAAGGCAAATGTCTAGTAAGTAACGTCATGATGGGAAAGGCCAATAAACACACCCCAGGCCCCCATGCTCGTGGATTTTGCCCGACGGCATCCCCGGTAGCGTCCCGGTGGACCCATTAGTTATCCCTGGAATGTTTCCCAATGTACCGGTCCAGCGGTGACTCCACCCCCTGGACCAGCTCACCTGATTGCTGATAACATCACTCTCCTGACTTGCCAAGTCAAGCAAATAATATATTCATAGTAATGACAAGGGAAACGAATCACCTGATATATAAATGTTTTTCTAAGGAGACGACATTACAGGTATATTGTGTTTTGATTGGTGACGTCTTGTAGGTCCTGGTGACGTTTATGTTCGCAAAGAGTCGCCTGTGACTTACCAGCATCCCCTCCATTAGGCTCTCCGGGATGCGATGACGTCACCAATTTGAGGTCGCCCGCTGAGTCCGGTTATTTACCCAGACAAGGAACGATTTTATATCGGTATTAAATTTGCATAATGGACTATTACGACCATATATTTGTGTTGTTACCGGTACACATGTGACACAGGTCGTAGGTAAACAATGCCATGAAGCGTTTATTGTTAGTTACTGTTTTTTTATTGAACAGAGGCGTTTTGGTCGTGATGTTCAGTGTGTTGTTTCGTGGTGGCTGTTGGTTGTTACAGGGGAAGCTAACGATTGTTCACTGTAACAATGCTTGTAGGACGCTGCCACGGGAGTAAGATTACAGCTACGGGGAATTTATAAACACCAGCCGGGAATGCAGAGGAAAGAGTCTTGGTTTACACGTCACTGTACTGTCTTGCCCACCTGCCCACCACACCTGTCCACCAGCCCACCACACCTGTCCAGCACACCACCGCTGCTCCACTGCACCACACTTAACTAACGCCATTATACTCAGCTGTTGGTGTATGTGTTGGTGATTTAACTCTTACAGTATTCGCTAATAGAATTAATTAGTTACAACCGTTTAGTTTGGGGATTACCTGAGGATTAGTTTAGGTTCAGTTAGGTTAGGTTAGGTTAGCGTGGTTAATCATAAGGTGAAGTAAGGTGATTATTTGTTGGTCTGTACACTTACAGTACTGGCTTATGATATGAATAAATAACCACTTGTTTATGGGAGGGGGGAGGGGAGAGATGTATTCACTGTGGTTTGTCTGTCTGTCTGAACTGAGTCTTGAGTTTAGGTGAGCAGATGAACGTGATGTTGGGTTGCTAGGTCAAAGGTCAAGGTAATTTATATTCCCAAATATGAACTTGGTTGTCAGACTGTAACTTAGCTAACTTTCCGTCTGTCTGTCTGTCTGTCTGCCCGTCTGTCTATCTGTTTGTCGAAGTAATACAGCTTCCACACCATGTTGAAAGTCCCCCTAAGACAGAATAAATCGAAATTGAAATGAAACTTTTTTACGCACAGTTGATGACCCATATTGACTCTGGCCCGGGCGGAGGGTGACCACTTCTACTGATGGTTTTAGCTTTATAGATGGGGGAATGACGGGGTGGAGGGTGACGGGGTGGAGGGTGACGGGGTGGAGGATGACGGAGGTGGAGGATGACGGGGTGGAGGGTGACGGGGTGGAGGATGACAGGGTGGAGGATGACGGGGTGGAGGATGACGGGGTGGAGGATGACGGGGAGGAGGATGACGGGGTGGAGGGTGACGGGGGTGGAGGGGTGACGGGGTGGAGGGTGACGGGGTGGAGGATGATGGAGGTGGAGGATGACGGTAAGTATAGAGTGGAGGATGACATGCGTGGAGGATGGCGGGTGGAGGATGACGGGGTGGGAGGATGACGGGGTGGAGGATGACGGGGTGGAGGATAGGGTGGAGGGATGACGGGGTGGAGGATGACGGGGTGGGAGGATGACGGGGTGGAGGGTGACGGGTGGAGGTGACGGGATGGAGGATGGCCAGAGGGTGGGGAGGATGACGGGTGGAGGGTGACGGGGTGGAGGATGACAGGTGGAGGATGATGGGTGGAGGATGATGGGTGGGAGGGATGGATGGGGTGGAGGATGACGGGGCGGAGGATGACAGGGTGGAGGGATGACGGGGTGGAGGAGGATGGGTGGAGGTGACGGGGTGGAGGGGATGGGGTGGAGATGACGGAGGTGGAGGATGACGGAGGTGGAGGATGACGGGTGGTATAGAGGAGGATGACACAAGGTGGAGGATGGCGGGGTGAGGATGACGGGGTGAGGATGAGATGGGGTGGATGATTACGGGCGGAGGGGATGACATAGGTGGAGGATGACGGGGTGCAGGATGACGGGGTGGAGGATGACAGGGTGCAGGATGACGGGGTGGAGGATGACATAGGGTGGATGGGATGACGGAAGTAGGATGACGGGGTGGAGGATGACAGGGTGCAGGATGACGGGGTGGAGGATGACATAGGGTGTAAGACGAGATAGGCTGCAGGATGACACTGGTTGGAGGATGACAAATTACACCTATCTCTCCGGGTGTCACAACTATACCACACACATGTATACAGTATAGGCCTATCACCAGGTGTCAAATACCATCGACATACACCCCGCCAGATAAACCAAATAATGTGTGTCCAAAAATATTTCTCGTATACAAAATGGAATTGAACTACAGAGCTTGTCATTTACATATTCATTCCTGTTACATCGTTAATAATTTAGTATTTCAAGTTTATAGGAGAGAAAAAGTGTTATTGTGTTATTTCATTGTTGATTGGTTCATTTATTTTGGTATAAAGTAAGTGTGTGTGTGTGTATGTGTGTGTGTGTGTGTGTGTGTGTGTGTGTGTGTGTGTATGTATGTATGTGTGTGTGTGTGTGTGTGTGTGTGTGTGTGTGTGGAGTGAGTGAGTGAGTGGGAGGAGGAGTGGATGTTTGTGAGTGTGTTGTGTTATATGTGTGTTTTTTAGCGTATATATGTGTGTGTGTGTGTGTGTGTGTGTGTGTGTGTGTATGTATGTATGTATGTATGAGAGAGAGAGAGAGAGAGAGAGAGAGAGAGTCGATAATGAACAATATGACCATCACGTGACTAATTTACCGTTAAGGACAAACACGCCCTCGGGAATGGCGTCGAAATCGCTCTGAGACTCTACTGTAAGTAGAGCTGTTTTCTTCTTGCCAATTAAAAGAAAAAGAATCAAATGAGAAGTAAGACTATTTTAGACTGTAGACCGCAGAGCTGTGACTGGTGTCTGTTTCTCAGTAGTACCGGGAGAGATATGACTGTTTGAGACTGTTAGATTGTGAAGCTCTGACTGGTGCCTGTCTCTCAGTGCCAGCGAGCGAGGCGGGAAATGTCAGATGTGCATTTTTCATAACGTTGAAAGGCTCGCCTTCGGAAAGCAGTACAGTATTGAGCTGTGAGAATGGTAATATTGAGCTCTTTAAATGGTAATATTGAGCTCTTTAAATGGTAATATTGAGCTCTTTAAATGGTAATATTGAGCTCTTTAAATGGTAATATTGAGCTCTTTAAATGGTAATATTGAGCTCTTTAAATGGTAGTAATGAGCTCTTTAAATGGTAGTACTGAGCTCTTTAAATGGTAGTAATGAGCTCTTTAAATGGTAGTATTGAGCTCTTTATATGGTAATATTGAGCTCTTTAAATGGTAGTATTGAGCTCTTTAAATGGTAGTATTGAGCTCTTTAAATGGTAGTATTGAGCTCTTTAAATGGTAGTATTGAGCTCTTTAAATAGTAGTATTGAGCTCTTTAAATGGTAGTAATGAGCTCTTTAAATGGTAGTAATGAGCTCTTTAAATGGTATCTGTTTGGAGTTTGGAATAGCCACTGAAATATTTGCCTCGTTAAAGGATCACATGAAGATTAGTCACCCCATCTTATTGTTTACCTGATAATTAAAGACCTTAACCTAACCTAACTTAACCTCACCTAACCTAACCTTACCTTCACGTGTTCCTTCATATTAAAACTTGGGGAGGCAGGAAACAAGGGTTGGGAAGAGAGGACAAATGGGGTGGTCACAGAAGACACTGATGATGATGACGAGTAGGAAAGGGAGAGGGAAGAAGTAGGAGGGGGAGGAGGAATGATGTAATGAGAAAGCAGAACATCGGAACAAAAATATAGATTGGAAATGGAAAGGGAGGAATAGACGAAGGAGGTGATGAATAATGAGAGAAAGGAGGGTCTTAATGGAGATGTCAGGTGGAGAATAATTGGATAATAGGAGATAACGTTGTGAAGATGAGAATAAGAGGAATGGAAAAAAAAATAAATATCAAATAAGATGAATGTATGAGGGAGGTGTACGTAAGACCTGATGACTAAGAGAAACAGGAATAGTCTGTCTGTCTGTCTCCCTGTCTGTCAGTGTTTCTGTCTGTCTATCTGTCTGTCACATTAAGGGGAAAACTTAGAGTATATTCAGTAGAAGGTTAAAGGGGTGTAGGTAAGATTTATTGAACACAACCCTGAATTATATACCAGAGAGGCAGTTCAACCGTGTTCACTTCTTGTTCATGTTCACTTGTTCATTGTGTGCGTGTGTGTGTGTGTGTGTGTGTGTGAGAGAGAAAGAGAGAGAGAGAGAGAGAGAGAGAGAGAGAGAGACCAACAAAAAACAACGAATCATCTCACTCCCTCTCTACCATCCAACACCACCGCCCCCCCCCCCGCCCACCTTCAGGATGGGTGGTATAGGAGGTGGAGGCATCCTGACGGTGATGGAGGAGAGTGATCCATCCTGCGGCAGGAGGGAGGCGCAGGAGTAATGGTCAAACCGCACAGTAGCAGGAGAACCTCGGGCCACCCTCCCTCCCTCCTTCCTTCCCTCCTTCCCTCCCTATTATACCGTAGTCCTGAATCCACCCGACGCAGGAGTACGCTCTTGTGTGTGTGTGTCTATGAGGAAGTAACACAGGTGAGACACATTTAAAGAGGGAAGGAGCAGCAGCCCCAGCAGATGGCACGGCTGTTGTGGTTGTAATACATTTTGTTAAACGATCGTTCAAGTCGATAATGATACGAGAATTACGACCAATCACAGACACTCAATTTAACGTGCACCCGCCTCTTCCTCCTCCCGCTTCCTCCTCCTTCGTCTCGACACAAGGTCATTGGATACGTTTATTTTTTTAAGAGGTTAGAAGATGTGAAACGTTTATCTTAAGAGAGGTCAGGTGAAATTTTAAAAGGAAAAATCGATTCTCTCTCTCTCTCTCTCTCTCTCAACCGGTAGGAAACGAAAATGAAAATAGTACTTCTCTTCGGGAGGGGAAACTGAAGTGGGGGGAAAAATCATCACCTGAAACAATGCTATAAATTCCAAAGTGGTGGTTCAGAGATAAGTGCTTGAGGTCCGCCCCTGAGTGATGGATCAATACACCTCATTTGTTTTATTTGGTTTGCACGTCTGGTAGTCGTCTTACCTGCGCTGATGCTCTGAATATCGGCTCCATTATACTCACACTGGCAGTCTCTCGTCTTTAATCTGGTCAATTAGTGTAGCGAGCTCTAATACCAAGCAATTATTGGCACAGGGGAGCTAGAAATTGATGTTACAAGACCCGGATGCTGGAGGTATTGGGTGGGTTGAAGGTGTGGGGATGGTGGTGGTGGTGTGGGGGGGGGTGGTGATGGTGTGGTGTGGG
>NW_024712014.1:0-14061 GCF_018991925.1 Homarus americanus | reverse complement strand
TTTGTTATACTCGATCAGTTGACTTTGTTATACTCGATCAGGGGCCTTTGTTATACTCGATCAAGGGCCTTTGTTATACTCGATGAGGGGCCTTTGTTTTACTCGATCAGGTGGCTCTGTTATACTCGATCAGGCGACTTTGTTATACTCGATCAGGGGACTTTGTCATACTCGATCAGTAGCCTTTGTTATAATTGTGCAGGGGACTTTCTTACACTCGATCAGGGGTCTTTGTTCTCCTCGATCAGGGGACTTTGTAATACTCAATCAGGGAACTTTGTTATATTCGATGAGGGGACTTTGATATACTCGACCATGGAACTTTGTTATACTCGATGAGGGGCCTTTGTTATACTCGATCAGGGGCCCTTGTTATACCCGATCAGGGGACTTTGTTATACTCGATCAGGGGACTTTGTTATACTCGATCAGGGGACTCTGTAATACTCGATCAGGGGACTTTGTTATACTCGATGAAGGGCCTTTGTTATACTCGATCAGGCGACTTTGTTATATTCGATAAGGGGTCTTTGTTATACTGGATCATGGGACTTTCTTATACTCGATGAAGGGCCTTTGTTATACTCGATGAGGGGACTCTGTTATACTCGATCAGGGTGACTCTGTAATACTCGATCAGGGGACTTTGTTATACTCGATCAGTGGCCTTTGTTATACTCTTTTAGAGGCCTTTGTTATACTCGAACAGGGGCCTTTGTTAAACTCGATCAAAGGCCTTTGTTATTCTCGATTAGAGGACTTTTTTAAACTCGATGAGGAGACTTTGTTATCCTCGATCAGGGGAGTTCTTTATAGTCGATCAGGGGACTTTGTTTTACTCGATCAGGGGGCTTTGTTATACTCGATTAGGGGACTTTGTTATACTCGGTCAGGGGCCTTTGTTATACTCGATTAGGGGCCTTTGTTATACTCGATCAGGGGACTTTGTTTTACTCGGCCAGGGGTCTTTGTTATACTCGATCAGGGGCCTTTGTTATACTTGATCAGGGGGCTTTGTTACACTCGATCAGGGGACTTTGTTATTCTCGATCAGGGGTACTTTGTTATACCCCCATGAGAGGCTTTGTTATACCTTTAGGATCAGGGACTTTGTTATACTCGATCAAGGGGCTTTGTTTTACTCGATCAGGAAACTTTGTTATACTCGATCAGTAGCCTTTGTTATAATCGTGCAGGGAACTTTGTTACACTCGATCAGGGGACTTTGTTCTCCTCGATCAGGGGACTTTGTTATACTCGATCAGGGGACTTTGTTATATTCGATGAGGGGACTTTGTTATACTCGATCAGGGGGCTTTGTTATATTCGATAAGGGGCCTTTGTTATACTCGATCAGGGGACTTTGTTATACTTGATCAGGGGGCTTTGCTTTACTCGATCAGGAAACGTTGTTATACTCGATGAGGGGCCTTTGTTATAATCGTTCAGGGGACGTTGTTATACTCGATCAAGGGACTTTTTTATACTCGATCAGGGGACTTTGTTACACTCGATCAGGGGACTTTGTTATATTCGATGAGGGGACTTTGTTATACTCGATCAGGGGACTTTGTTATACTCGATCAGGGGACTTTGTCATATTCGATAAGGGGACTCTGTTATACTCGATTAGGGGACTCTATAATACTCGATCAGGGGACTTTGTTATACTCGATCAGTGGCCTTTGTTATACTCTTTTAGAGGCCTTTGTTATACTCGAACAGGGGCCTTTGTTAAACTCGATCAAAGGCCTTTGTTATTCTCGATTAGAGGACTTTGTTAAGCTCGATGAGAAGACTTTGTTATACTCGATCAGGGGAGTTTGTTTTACTGGATCAGGGGGCTTTGTTATACTAGATCAGGGGACTTTGTTATACTCGATCACGGGCCTTTGATATACTCGATCAGGGGCTTTTGTTATGCTCGATCAGAGGACTTTGTTATACTCGGCCAGGGGTCTTTGTTATATTCGATCAGGGGCCGTTGTTGTACTTGATCAGGGGGCTTTGTTATACTCGATCAGGGGACTTTGTTATTCTCGATTATTGGACTTTGTTAAACTCGATGAGGAGACTTTGTTATACTCGATGAGGGGAGTTGTTATACTCGCCCAGGGGACATTGTTTTACTCGACCAGGGGTCGTTGTTTTACTCGATCAGGGGCCTTTGTTATACTTGATGAGGGGGCTTTGTTATACTCGATCAAGGGATTTTTTAATCTCGATGAGGGGGAATTTGTTATACTCGATGAGGGGGCTTTGTTATACTCGTTCAGGTGCCTTTGTTATATTCGATCAGGGGCCCTTGTTATACTCGACCAGGGGACTTTGTTATACTCGATCAAAGGACTTTGTTAAACTAGATCAGGGGCCTTTGTTATACTCAATCAGGGGACTTTGTTATACTCGATCAGGGGACTTTGTTATATTCGATCAGGGGGCTTTGTTTTACTCGACCAGGGGACTTTGCTATACTCGAACAGGGGGCTTTGTTTTACTCGATCAGGGGACTTTGTTATACTCGATCAGGGGACTTTGTTATACTCGATCAGGGGCCTTTGTTATACTCGATCAGGGCCCTTTGTTATACTCGATCAGGGGACTTTGTTAACACTCGGCCAGGAGTCTTTGTTATACTCATTCAGGGGCCTTTGTTATACTTGATCAGGGGGCTTTGTTATACTCGACCAGGGGACTTTGTTATTCTCGATCAGGGGAATTTGTTATACCCCAACAGGGGGCTTTGTTATACTCGATCAGGGGATTTTGTTTTACTCGCTCAGGGGGCTTTGTTTTACTCGATCAGGAAACTTTGTTATACTCGATCAGTAGCCTCTGTTATAATCGTGCAGGGGACTTTGTTACACTCGATCAGGGGACTTTGTTCTCCTCGATCAGGGGATTTTGTTATACTCGATCAGGGGCCTTTGTTATACTCGATGAGGGGCCTTTGTTATTCTCGATTATTGGACTCTGTTAAACTCGATGAGGAGACTTTGTTATACTCGATCAGGGGAGTTTGTTATACTCGATCAGGGGACTTTGTTTTACTCGATCAGGGGGCTTTGTTATACTCGATCAGGGGACTTTGTTATACTCGATCAAAGGCCTTTGTTATACTCGATCAGGGCTTTTTGTTATACTCGATCAGGGGTCTTTGTTATACTCGATCAGGGGCCTTTGTTATACTCGACCAGGGGTCTTTGTTATACTCGATCAGGGGCCTTTGTTATACTTGATCAGGGGGCTTTCTTATACTGAAGGATCAGGGGGCTTTTGTTATTCTCGATCAGGGGTCTTTGTTATACTGATCAAGGGGCTTTGTTTTACCTCGATCAGGGGAAGTTTGTTTTACTCTGATCATGGAACTTTTGTTTTACTCGGGATCAGGGGGCTTTGTTATACTGATCAGGGGACTTTGTTATACTCTGACCAGGGTCTTGTTATACTCGATCAGGGCCTTTTGTTATACTTGATCAGGGGCTTTCTTATACTCGATCAGGGGCTTTGTTATTCTCGATCAGGGCCTATGTTATACCTCGACCTGGGGACTTTTGTTATACTCGATCAGGGCTTTATGTTAAACTCTGACTGTGGGCCTTTGTTATACCCAATCAGGGGACTTTGTTATACTTGATCAGGGACTTTGTTTATACTCGATCAGGGGGCTTTGTTTACCTGATCAGGAAACTTTGTTATACTCGATGAGGAGCCTTTGTTATAATCGTTCAGGGGACTTTGTTATACTCGATCAGGGGACTTTGTTATACTCGATCAGGGGACTTTGTTATACTCGATCAGTGGCCTTTGTTATACTCTTTTAGAGGCCTTTGTTATATTCGAACAGGGGCCTTTGTTAAACTCAATCAAAGGCCTTTGTTATTTTCGATTTGAGGACTTTGTTAAACTCGATGAGGAGACTTTGTTATACTTGATGAGGGGAGTTTGTTATACTCGCTCAGGGGCCTTTGTTATACTTGATCAGGGGGCTTTGTTATACTCGACCAGGGGACTTTGTTATTCTCGATCAGGGGAATTTGTTATACCCCAACAGGGGGCTTTGTTATACTCGATCAGGGGATTTTGTTTTACTCGATCAGGGGGCTTTGTTTTACTCGATCAGGAAACTTTGTTATACTCGATCAGTAGCCTCTGTTATAATCGTGCAGGGGACTTTGTTACCCTCGATCAGAGGACTTTGTTCTCCTCGATCAGGGGACTTTGTTATACTCTATCAGGGGCCTTTGTTATACTCGATTATTGACTCTGTTAAACCTGATGAGGAGACTTTGTTATACCTTTCGATCAGTGGAGTTTGTTATACTGATCAGGGGACTTTGTTTTGATTTCCGGATCAGGGGGCTTTGTTATACTCGATCAGGGGACTTTGTTATACCTCGATCAAAGGCCTTTGTTATACTCGATCAGGCTTTTGTTATACTCGATGAGGGTCTTTGGTTATACCTCGATCAGGGGCCTTTATACCTCGACCAGGTCTTTGTTATAATACTCGATCAGGGCCTTTTGTTATACTTCTGGACCAGGGGCTTTCTTATTCTCGATCAGGGGGCTTTGTTATTCTCGATCAGGGGGACTTTGTTATACTCGATCAAGGGGCTTTGTTTTACTCGATCAGGGAAGTTTGTTTTACTCGATCATGGAACTTTGTTTTACTCGATCAGGGGGCTTTGTTATACTCGATCAAGGGACTTTGTAATACTCGACCAGGGGTCTTTGTTATACTCGATCAGGGGGCTTTGTTATTCTCGATCAGGGGCCTATGTTATACTCGACCTGGGGACTTTGTTATACTCGATCAGGGGCTTTTGTTAAACTCGATGAGGGGCCTTTGTTATACTCAATCAGGGGACTTTGTTATACTTGATCAGGGGACTTTGTTATACTCGATCAGGGGGCTTTGTTTTACTCGATCAGGAAACTTTGTTATACTCGATGAGGAGCCTTTGTTATAATCGTTCAGGGGACTTTGTTATACTCGATCAGGGAACTTTGTTATACTCGATAAGGGGACTTTGTTATACTCGATCAGTGGCCTTTGTTATACTCTTTTAGAGGCCTTTGTTATATTCGAACAGGGGCCTTTGTTAAACTCAATCAAAGGCCTTTGTTATTTTCGATTTGAGGACTTTGTTAAACTCGATGAGGAGACCATGTTATACTCAATGAGGGGAGTTTGTTATACTCGTTCAGGCGCCTTTGTTATATTCGATCAGGGGCATTTGTTATACTCGACCAGGGGGCTTTGTTATACTCGATCTGGGGCCTTTGTTAAACTCTATCAGGGGCATTTGTTATACTCGATCAGGGGGCTTTGTTTTACTCGATCAGGAAACTTTGTTATACTCGATCAGTAGCCATTGTTATAATCGTGTAGGGGACTTTGTTACACTCGATGAGGGGACTTTGTTCTCCTCGATCAGGGGACTTTGTTATACTCGATAAGGGGACTTTTTATATTCGATGAGGGGACTTTGTTATACTCGACCATGGGACTTTGTTATACTCGATGTGGGGCCTTTGTTATACTCGATCAGGGGCCCTTGTTATACCCGATCAGGGGACTTTGTTATACTCGATTAAAGGACTTTGTTATACTCGATCAGGGGACTCAGTAATACTCGATCAGGGGACTTTGTTTTACTAGATCAGGGGCCTTTGTTATACTCGATCAGGGGAATTTGTTATATTCGATAAGGGGACTTTGTTATACTGGATCATGGGACTTTGTTATACTCGATCAGTGGCCTTTGTTATACTCTTTTAGAGGCTTTTGTTATACTTGAACAGGGGCCTTTGTTATTCTCGATTAGAGGACTTTGTTAAACTCGATGAGGAGACTTTGTTATACTCGATCAGGGGAGTTTGTTATACTCGATCAGGGGATATTGTTTTACTCGATCAGGGGGCTTTGTTTTACTCGATCAGGGGACTTTGTTATACTCGGCCAGGGGTCTTTGTTATACTCGATCAGGGGCCTTTGTTGTACTTGATCAGGGGGCTTTGTTATACTCGATCAGGGGAATTTGTTATTCTCGTTCTGGGGAATTTGTTTTACCCCAACAGGGGGCTTTGTTATACTCGATCAGGGGGCTTTGTTATATTTGATAAGGGGACTTTGTTATACTGGACCATGGGACTTTGTTAAACTCGATCAGGGGCCTTTGTTATACTCGATGAGGGGACTGTGTTATACTTGATCAGGGGACTCTGTAATACTCGATCAGGGGACTTTGTTATACTCGATCAAAGGCCTTTGTTATACTCGATCAGGGTTTTTTGTTATACTCGATCAGGGGACTTTGTTGTACTCGATCAGGGGGCTTTGTTTTACTCCGATTAGGGAACTTTGTTATACTCAATCAGGGACTTTGTTATACTCGATCAGGGGACTTTGTTATACTCGATCAGGGCTTTGTTTTACTCTCGATCAGAAGCTTTGTTATACTCGATCAGGGCCTTTGTTATAATCGTTCAGGGACTTTGTTATACTCGATCAGGGGACTTTGTTTTACTCGATCAGGGGGCTTTGTTTTACTCGATTAGGGAAGTTTGTTATACTCAATCAGGGGACTTTGTTATACTCGATCAGGGGACTTTGTTATACTCGATCAGGTGGCTTTGTTTTACTCGATCAGGAAACTTTGTTATATTCGATCAGGGGCCTTTGTTATAATCGTTCAGGGGACTTTGTTATACTCGATCAGGGGACTTTGTTCTCCTCGATCAGGGGACTTTGTTATACTCAATCAAGGGACTTTGTTATATATCTTCGATGAGGAGACTTGTTATACTTGGATCAGGGAGTTTGTTATACTCGATCATGACCTTTGTTTTACTCGATCAGGGGCTTTGTTATACTCGATCAGGGACTTTATATACTCGACTAGGGGCCGCTGTTATAATTAATTAGGGCCTTTGTTATACTCGATCAGGGATTTTGTTATACTCGACCAGGGTCTTTGTTATGCCTGATTGTAGGCGCCTTGAAAGAATGGATCAGGGGGCTTTATATATTTCCGGATCAGGGGATCCCGGAAAGTTATTCCCCGGATCAGGGGGACTTTTTGTTATACTCGATGAAGGGCTTTTGGTTATACTCGATCAGAACTTTTCTATACCTGTTCAGGCGCCTTTGTTATATCTGGATTAGATTTTGTTATATTCGATCAGGGCCTTTTTGTTATACTCGATCAGGGGACTTTGTTATACTCGATCAGGGGACTTTGTTATATTCGATCAGGGGACTTTGTTATATTCGATAAGGGGATTCTGTTATACTCGATTAGGGGCTTTTGTTAAACTCGATCAGGGGCCTTTGTTATACTCAATCAGGGGACTTTGTTATACTTGATCAGGGGACTTTGTTATACTCGATCAGGGGGCTTTGTTTTACTCGATAAGGAAACTTTGTTATACTCGATGAGGTGCCTTTGTTATAATCGTTCAGGGGACTTTGTTATTCTCGATCAGGGGACTTTGTTATACTCGATCAGGGGTCTTTGTTATACTCGATCAGGGGACTTTGTTATATTCGATAAGGGGACTCTGTTATACTGGATTAGGTGACTGTAATACTCGATCAGGGGACTTTGTTATACTCGATCAGTGGCATTTGTTATACTCTTTTAGAGGCCTTTGTTATACTCGAACAGGGGCCTTTGTTAAACTCGATCAAAGGCCTTTGTTATTCTCGATTTGAGGACATTGTTAAACTCGATGAGGTGACTTTGTTATACTCGATGAGGGGCCTTTGTTATACTCAGCCAGGGGTCTTTGTTATACTCATTTAGGGGCCTTTGTTATACTTGATCAGGGGGCTTTGTTATACTCGATCAGGGGAATTTGTTATTCTCGATCAGGGGAATTTGTTATACTCGATCAGGGGACTTTGTTATACTCGGCCAGGGGTCTTTGTTATAATTATTCAGGGGCCTTTGTTTATACTTGATCAGGGGGCTTTGTTATACTCGATCAGGGGAATTTGTTATTCTCGATCAGGGGAATTTGTTATACCCCAACAGGGGGCTTTGTTATACTCGA
The DNA here is from genome assembly GCF_018991925.1 of Homarus americanus. Classification (NCBI taxonomy): domain Eukaryota; kingdom Metazoa; phylum Arthropoda; class Malacostraca; order Decapoda; family Nephropidae; genus Homarus; species Homarus americanus. The sequence continues at coordinate 6,000 of NW_024712014.1, read as the reverse complement.
TCAGGGGACTTTGTTATGTTTGATAAGGGGACTTTGTTATACTGGATCATGGGACTTTGTTATACTCGATTAGGGGCCTTTGTCATACTCGATGAGGGGACTGTGTTACACTTGATCCGGGGACTCTGTAATACTCGATCAGGGGACTTTGTTATACTCGATCAAAGGCCTTTGTTATACTCGATCAGGGTTTTTTGTTATACGCGATCAGGGGACTTTGTTTTACTCGATCAGGGGGATTTGTTTTACTCGATTAGGGAACTTTGATATACTCAATCAGGGGACTTTGTTAAACTCGATCAGGGGACTTTGTTATACTCGATCAGGGGGCTTTGTTTTACTCGATCAGGAAACTTTGTTATACTCGATCAGGGGCCTTTGTTCTCCTCGATCAGGGGACTTTGTTATACTCGATCAGGGGACTTTGTTATATTCGATGAGGAGACTTTGTTATACTCGATCAGGGGAGTTTGTTATACTCGATCATGGGACTTTGTCATACTCAATCAGGGGACTTTGTTATACTCGACTAGGGGTCTTTGTTATACTCGATGAGGGGCCTTTGTTATACTTGATCAGGGGGCTTTGTTATACTGGATCAGGGGACTTTGTTATTCTCGATCAGGGGGACTTTGTTATACTCGATGAAGGGGCTTTGTTATACTCGATCAGGGAACTTTCTTATACTCGTTCAGGCGCCTTTGTTTTATTCGATCAGGGGCCTTTGTTATATTCGATCAGGGGCCCTTGTTATGCTCGACCTGGGGACTTTGTTATACTCGATCAGGGGCTTTTGTTAAACTCGATCAGGGGCCTTTGTTATACTCAATCAGGGGACGTTGTTATACTTGATTAGGGGACTTTGTTTTACTCGATCAGGGGGCTTTGTTTTACTCGATCAGGAAACTTTGTTATACTCGATGAGGAGCATTTGTTATAATCGTTCAGGGGACTTTGTTATACTCGATCAGGGGACTTTCTTATACTCGATCAGTGGACTTTGTTATATTCGATAAGGGGACTCTCTTATTCTTGATTAGGTGACTGTAATACTCGATCAGGGGACTTTGTTATACTCGATCAGTGGCCTTTGGTATACTCTTTTAGAGGCCTTTGTTATACTCGAACAGGGGCCTTTGTTAAACTCTATCAAAGGCCTTTGTTATTCTCGATTTGAGGACTTTGTTATTCTCGATTTGAGGACTTTGTTAAACTCGATGAGGTGACTTTGTTATACTCGATGAGGGGAGTTTGTTATATTCGCTCAGGGGACTTTGTTATACTCGATTAGGGAACTTTGTTATACTCGACCAGGGGTCTTTGTTATACTCGATAAGGGGCCTTTGTTATACTTGATGAGGGGGCTTTGTTATACTCGATCATGGGAATTTGTTATTCTCGATGAGGGGTACTGTGTTATACTCGATCTGGGGGCTTTGTTATACTCGATCAGGGAACTTTGTTATACTCTATCAGGGGCCTTGGTTATACTCGTTCAGGCGCCTTTGTTATATTCGATCAGGGGCCTTTGTTATACTCGACCAGGGCACTTTGTTATACTCGATCAGGGGCCTTTGTTAAACTCGATCAGGGGCCTTTGTTATACTCGATCAGGGGGCTTTGTTAAAATCGTGCAGGGGACTTTGTTACACTCGATTAGGGGACTTTGTTCTCCTCGATCAGGGGACTTTGTTATACTCGATCAGGGGACTTTGTTATATTCGATGAGGGGCCCGTTATATTCCATCAGGGGCCCTTGTTATACCCGATCAGGGGACTTTGTTTTACTCGATCAGAGGACTTTTTTATACTCGATCAGGGGACTTTGTTATACTAGATCAGGGGCCTTTGTTATAGTCGATCAGGGGACTTTGTTATATTCGATAAGGGGACTTTGTTATATTGGATCATGGGACTTTGTTATACTCGATGAGTGGTCTTTGTTATACTCCTTTAGAGGCCTTTGTTATACTCGAACTGGGGCCTTTGTTAAACTCGATCAAAGGCCTTTGTTATTCTCGATTAGAGGACTTTGTTAAACTCGATGAGGAGACTTATTGGCACTCTGGATCAGGGAGATCTTTTATTCTCGATCAGGCGACTTTTGTTATACTCTGGATCAAAGGCCTTTTGTTATACTCTCGATCAGGCTTTTTATACTGATCAGGGACCTTGTTGTACTCGGGATCAGGGGCTTCGGTTTTCACTCGGATTAGGAACTTTGTTATACTCAATCAGGACTTTGTTTATACTCGATCAGGGGACTCTGTTATACTGATCAGGGGCTTTGTTTTACTCGATCAGGAAGCTTTGTTATACTCTGGATCAGGGCCTTTTTTATAATCGTTCAGGGACTTTTGTTATACTCGATCAGGGACTTTGTTTTACTCTGGATCAGGGGCTTTGTTTTTTACCTTCATTAGGAAGTTTGCTTTGGCACTCGATCAGGGGCCTTTGTTATAATCGTTCAGGGGACTTTGTTATACTCGATCAGGGGACTTTGTTCTCCTCGATCAGGGGACTTTGTTATACTCAATCAGGGGACTTTGGTATATTCGATGAGGAGACTTTGTTATACTTGATCAGGGGAGTTTGTTATACTCGATCATGGGACTTTGTTTTACTCGATCAGGGGGCTTTGTTATACTCGATCAGGGGACTTTGTTATACTCGATCAGGGGCCGTTGTTATAATTAATTAGGGGCCTTTGTTATACTCGATCAGGGGCCTTTGTTATAATCGTTCCGGGGACTTTGTTATACTCGATCGGGGACTTTGTTCTCCTCGATCAGGGGACTTTGTTATACTCAATCAAGGGACTTTGTTATATTCGATGAGGAGACTTTGTTATACTTGATCAGGGGAGTTTGTTATACTCGATCATGGGACTTTGTTTTACTCGATCAGGGGGCTTTGTTATACTCGATCAGGGGACTTTGTTATACTCGATCAGGGGCCGTTGTTATAATTAATTAGGGGCCTTTGTTATACTCGATCAGGGGACTTTGTTATACTCGACCAGGGGTCTTTGTTATGCTCGATTAGGCGCCTTTGAAATACTTGATCAGGGGGCTTTGTTATACTCGATCAGGGGACTTTGTTATTCTCGATCAGGGGACTTTGTTATACTCGATGAAGGGGCTTTGTTATACTCGATCAGGGAACTTTCTTGAGCAATTGTTCAGGCGCCTTTGTTATATTCGATTAGAGCCTTGTTATATTCGATCAGGGCCTTGTTTTTATACTCGATCAGACTTGCTTATACCTCGATCAGGGACTTTGTTATACCTCGATCAGGGTCTTTGCCATATTCGACAAGGGGACTCCTGTTATACTCGATTAGGCTTTTTGTTAAACCTCGATCAGGGCCTTTGGTACTCAATCAGACTTTGTTATACTTGATCAGGACTTTGTTATACCGATCAGCTTTGTTTACTCTGATATAAAACTTTGTTATACCTTAGATGAGGTGCCTTTGTTATAATCGTTCAGGGACTTTGTTATTCTCGATCAGGGACTTTGGTTAAGGCACCGGATCAGGCCTCTTGTTATATACTCATCAGGGGACTTTGTTATATTCGATAAGGGGACTCTGTTATACTGGATTAGGTGACTGTAATACTCGATCAGGGGACTTTGTTATACTCGATCAGTGGCATTTGTTATACTCTTTTAGAGGCCTTTGTTATACTCGAACAGGGGCCTTTGTTAAACTCGATCAAAGGCCTTTGTTATTCTCGATTTGAGGACATTGTTAAACTCGAATGAGGTGACTTTGTTATACTCGATGAGGGTGCCTTTGTTATACTCAGCCAGGGGTCTTTGTTATACTCATTTAGGGGCCTTTGTTATACTTGATCAGGGGGCTTTGTTATACTCGATCAGGGGAATTTGTTATTCTCGATCAGGGGAATTTGTTATACTCGATCAGGGGACTTTGTTATACTCGGCCAGGGGTCTTTGTTATAATTATTCAGGGGCCTTTGTTTATACTTGATCAGGGGGCTTTGTTATACTCGATCAGGGGAATTTGTTATTCTCGATCAGGGGAATTTGTTATACCCCAACAGGGGGCTTTGTTATACTCGATCAGGGGACTTTGTTATGTTTGATAAGGGGACTTTGTTATACTGGATCATGGGACTTTGTTATACTCGATTAGGGGCCTTTGTCATACTCGATGAGGGGACTGTGTTACACTCGATCCGGGGACTCTGTAATACTCGATCAGGGGACTTTGTTATACTCGATCAAAGGCCTTTGTTATACTCGATCAGGGTTTTTTGTTATACGCGATCAGGGGACTTTGTTTTACTCGATCAGGGGGATTTGTTTTACTCGATTAGGGAACTTTGATATACTCAATCAGGGGACTTTGTTAAACTCGATCAGGGGACTTTGTTATACTCGATCAGGGGGCTTTGTTTTACTCGATCAGGAAACTTTGTTATACTCGATCAGGGGCCTTTGTTCTCCTCGATCAGGGGACTTTGTTATACTCGATCAGGGGACTTTGTTATATTCGATGAGGAGACTTTGTTATACTCGATCAGGGGAGTTTGTTATACTCGATCATGGGACTTTGTTTTACTCGATCAGGGGGCTTTGTTATACTCGATGAGGGGACTTTGTTATACTCGATCAGGGGCCTTTGTTATACTAAATCAGTTGCCTTTGTTATACTCGATCAGGGGACTTTGTTATACTCGACCAGGCGTCTTTGTTATACTTGATCAGGGGGCTTTGTTATACTCGAACAGGGGGCTTTGTTATTCTCGATCAGGGGGGCTTTGTTATTCTCGATCAGCGGGACTTTGTTATACTCGATGAAGGGGCTTTGTTATTCTCGATCAGGGAACTTTCTTATACTCGTTCAGGCGCCTTTGTTATATTCGATCAGGGGCCTTTGTTATATTCGATCAGGGGCCCTTGTTATGCTCGACCTGGGGACTTTGTTATACTCGATCAGGGACTTTTGTTAAACTCGATCAAGGGCCTTTGTTATACTCAATCAGGGGACTTTGTTATACTATATTAGGGGACTTTGTTTTACTCGATCAGGGGGCTTTGTTTTACTCGATCAGGAAACTTTGTTATACTCGATGAGGAGCCTTTGTTATAATCGTTCAGGGGACTTTGTTATACTCGATCAGGGGACTTTGTTATACTCGATCAGGGGACTTTGTTATATTCGATAGGGGACTCTGTTATACTCGATTACGTTTTTGTAATACTCGATCAGGGGACTTTGTTATACTCGATCAGTGGCCTTTGTTATACTCTTTTAGAGGCCTTTGTTATACTCGAACAGGGGCCTTTGTTAAACTCGATCAAAGGCCTTTGTTATTCTCGATTTGAGGACTTTGTTAAACTCGATGAGGTGAATTTGTTATACTCGATGTGGGGAGTTTGTTATACTCGCTCAGGGGACTTTGTTATACTCGATTAGGGAACTTTGTTATACTCGACCAGGGGTCTTTGTTATACTCGATAAGGGGCCTTTGTTATACTTGATGAGGGGGCTTTGTTATACTCGATCATGGGAATTTGTTATTCTCGATGAGGGGTACTGTGTTATACTCGATTAGGGGGCTTTGTTATACTCGATCAGGAAACTTTCTTATACTCGATCAGGGGCCTTTGTTATACTCGTTCAGGCGCCTTTGTTATATTCGATGAGGGGCCTTTGTTATACTCGACCAGGGGACTTTGTTATACTCGATCAGGGGCCTTTGTTCAACTCGATCAGGGGCTTTTGTTATACTCGATCAGGGGGCTTTGTTAAAATCGTGCAGGGGACTTTGTTACACTCGATCAGGGGACTTTGTTCTCCTCGATCAGGGGACTTTGTTATACTCGATCAGGGGACTTTGTTAAATTCGATGAGGGGACTTTGTTTTACTCGACCATGGGACTTTGTTATACTCGATGAGGGACCTTTGTTATACTCGATCAGGGGCCCTTGTTATACCCGATCAGGGGACTTTGTTATACTCGATC
>NW_024712013.1:0-8806 GCF_018991925.1 Homarus americanus | reverse complement strand
TGATGACTTCCAGGATGAATTTCTAGCAATAAAAATAAATACAACTCAAGGAGACGTAATTATTGCTACTACTTATCTCCCACCGAGACGACCCTACTTACCTATAGAAGACCTATTAAAATTGGCTAACAATAGTCATCCGATGTACATCTTAGGAGACTTTAACGCCAGACATAGGATTTTTGACAATACAAATAATAACGTCGTGGGAAACGCCCTTAATCAATTAATAAATTTAGGAAAAATCAATCATCTGGGTCCTAACTTTCCAACCTGGAGAAATCACAATACACAATCGACACCAGACAAAATTTTTACCAACAACAAAGCCTTTTTCAATTACCATATATTACAGGGACCTCTTACAGGCAGTGACCATCTGCCAATTATACTAACACTATCAACAAGCCCCATACAGATACCAATAAAAAAGAGACTGAAAATGAGTAAAACAGACTGGGACAGCTTCAAAGACGACTTAAGTAATCACCACTCGATTAACCTACAAGGGAAAACAACAGAAGATATAGACTCAGAAATGGACAGACTGCGCTCAGCTTATCAAAAACATCTATAACCAAACACACTCCTACTTCACACTTTAGAACATTTTTAACAACCCAGACTACCAGAAAAAGTTAAATTAATCCAGACCTATTACAATGAAATAAACAGGTAGATGGAAAGACACGGCAGTAACAGATGGCTATATACGACACAGATAGCACTACAGATAAAATTAAGAGACGCATGTAAGGAAGCAAACAATAAAAAATGGAATGATATTATAATGGCGGCTGACATGACTAAAGACACAAAAACATTTTGGACTTCCATAAACAAGATGATGGGGCACAACAAGCAAAAAACACCATACATTAAAGACCAAAATGGAACAAAATTGCACGAGGAAAATGAACAAGAGTCAGCATTCAAAAGGGAATGGGTAAAAGTTTTTAAAATATCAGATGAGAAAAATGAAGATTTTGATAGTGAACACGAAGAAAGGATAGAAGAAGAAATGGGAAGACAAATACATAGAATCACCCCAAGGCAATATATAGACTATAACTTATTACCTAATAATCAAATAATAACCATGGGAGAAATGATGCACTGTCTGAGGAAATTTAAGGAAAAAGCCCCTGGGCTCACAGGTATTACACGAAATATGATCATGAATCTACCTGAAAACATTTTAAATACACTATTAAACATTTATAACGCATGCTTAATAACTGGTTACTTTCCAGACAAACTAAAATATGCTAAAATTATATTTATTCCTAAGGAGGGTAAGGACAATAAGGAAATATTAAACTACAGGCCAATATCTTTATTAGAAATTACCGGGAACTATTGGAAAAAAAAAATTCAAGACTTATAGCCTTTTTAACACAACATGGGAAAACTAACAACAGACAACATGGATTTATGCCCAATAGAAATACCCTAACTGCAATAGCTACAATAACGGAAATAATTGCAATAGAAAAAAGCAAGGGTAACCAGATCAATATAATTTTAAGGGATGTTTCTAAAGCTTTTGATAAAGTTGGCATTTAGGCTTGAAATATAAAATATTAAAACTGGGACTTAACGAATACTTGCTAAGAATATTGTGTAACTATTTAGATGATAGGAGAGCACAAATTCAAATTGGAAACTTTATGGGAACTATGTTTAATCTTGAGAGTGGAGTACCTCAAGGAGGATGCCTTTCTCCAACACTATATACAATTTATACTTCAGACACACCTCAACCTACCCCCTTTAGCGAATATGTAATGTTTGCTGATGATATTACTCAAATAGTATCATACCCAGGAAAATCAACTCAATTTATGGCACTCTACACGGTAAGAGCGATAAAAAACATAAATGATTTTGAGAAAAAATGGAAAATCAGGACAAATAAGAACAAATTCAAGATAATACCAATGGCCAAGATTAAAACAAGTCCAGTAATAGTCGACCAGGAACTATACCCATACGACACTGAAGGTAGGATGCTTGGATTAAAACTAACAAAAAGAGGATATATAACATACTTAAAGGATAAAGAACGACAGGCAAGTATAAGATTATCAAAAATAAAACGCTTTAAGAACCTTAGCATTAATAACAAAAGAAAGATTTATATTGCCCTTGTCAAATCAATTATGGACTACCCACCCATCCCATTGAACACCCTTAGTAAAATGTGCATTAAAAGGTTACAAACAGTACAAAATATAGCCCTCAGATTTATATATAACATAAAATATACAGACCACATCAATAATAAACAGCTACACAAGAGAGCAAACCTCTTAGCAATCAGTGTAGAAATACACAACAAAGATGCAAATATTTGGAAAAAAGTGACTGAACTTAACACAGAAACATATCAAAACTGGATAAATAATATAGACAACGAAGAATTCCAAGAACACAGTTGGTTTAAATCAGCCAGGAAGAAAGTAATTGAACCATCTCCTGCCCCAATATACATATAAAACATTAATAGAGAGAATAAAAGATGAGAGTGACCTACCAGCTCCACAAGAACCTGGCAGGCCTCTCCATACAGTGTACCTTTAGACTAACATAACTAATATTTAACATTTAACATTTAACATTGAACTAACATCTTAGTAAAAAAAAAAAAATGTGACTACCCTCCCAGCTACACAAGGACCTAGGCACACTCACTAACTCCGAAAAAAATAAAATAAATAATAATAATAATAATAATAATAATAATAATAATAATAATAATAATAATGTGATTACCCTCCCAGCTACATCAGCTAGGAAGAAGTAATTGAACCACCTCCTGCTCCAATATACACATTTACACATAAAACATTACTAGAGGAATAAAGATGAGAGTGACCAACCAGCTCCACTAAGAACCTGGCAGGCCTCTCCATACAGTGTACCTTTAGACTAACACAACTAACGCCCAGCTAACCTCAAAAAAAAATGTATTTACCACTCCCAGTTACACAGGGCCTGGGCGGGCTCACTCAACAATAGCGAAGGCAATAATAATAAAACAGCATTATATAAATAAATAATAATACAAAGGTCCACGGCGGCCCAGGGGCAGAACAAAGAATAAAACAATAAGAAAGATGAAGCGATCTGGATTGAGCCCAGATTCTTTCTACTCCTACTACTATTTCAGTTTCACCACTTTCCTTCAACCCCCTAATAATCTTCTTTCTGCCTCTTAACTAAAGGGCTTGTATCGTATCGAGATTCGTTCTGGCCTCTCTTCTTGAACACACCATACCTTCTCGCCGCCCTTTGCCTGGCCAGCCTCGCTCCCGCCGGCGAGCATGGCGACCCACCAGCTATCCTTCTCTGAGCAGCTCCTCACCACACGGCACCTCCAGCACCAGACTGTCTACCATATAACTTATATTATACAAGAAAACCACCTTAGAGTTTCCATCCATCCTGAGTGCTAGACAACATTATACCACGAAACCCTACAAATGGTGACCCCCGGAGTTTCGCACTCACACAGGATGGAGGAGAAACTGATCACGCTCCCAGTCTTCTAGCAGCATAGAAGACTGGCTTATTACGAAACCCTACAAATGGTGACCCCCGGAGATTCGCACTCACACAGGATGGAGGAGAAACTGATCATGCTCCCAGTCTTCAAGCAGCATAGAAGACTGGCTTATCGAAAACCTACAAATGGTGACTCCCGGAGATTAGCACTCACACAGGATGGAGGAGACACTGATCACGCTCCCGGTCTTCAAGCAGCATAGAAGAATGGCTTATCCACACAGAAGCAGCTCTGTTACTCTTAAGCAGACACCAGCTCCTCTTCCTGCCCCAAGCACCACATCCTGACGACCCCAGCACACCCGTCCTGCCTCAGACGCCGACCCCGGCCCAGCAGTAGCCCCTGCCGCCCCTGACGCGGCCTCTGTTCCTGAGTGCGGACCCACACAACCCTCTTTTCTCCCTCAGGTACTCCCTGCTAATGTCCTGCACCCTGCTGCTGTCGTGGACCCAGCTGCTGTCACGAGCCCTAATCCGCTTCTGCTGACGCAGCCCCTGCTCCTGACCCAGGCCCACACACCCCAGCAGGCGCATCTGACGACTCAGTACCTGCCGTGAGGGAAGCACACAACATTCATCGCCTCCACACACCCTCTTTTCTCCCTCCGGTACTCCCTGCTAATGTCCTGCACCCTGCTGCTGTCGTGGACCCAGCTGCTGTCACGAGCCCTAATCCGCTTCTGCTGACGCAGCCCCTGCTCCTGACCCAGGCCCACACACACCCCAGCAGGCGCATCTGGCGACCCTGTACCTGTCGTGAGGGAAGCACAACATTCATCGCCTCCACACACCCTTTTTCTCCCTTCTCCCACAGTTAGTGTGTATCTAGACAGTTGTATTCAGCGATCGGCTCATTCACGCCATCGCCGTTGTCTCACATGAGGCATGCACCGCCCGTTCTGCCTCACATGTGCTAAGCAACTCTACGGACAACAAGTCTCCTACACCGCCTGGAGGGAAGGGGGAGTAATGTAGTGGACGTCTCCCCTACAACTGCGTAGCTGCAGGCCACCTGCGACGTCTTCCCTAGCAACCAAACTAGCGGCCCAGGGCGGGCGTCACCAGATGCCGCAGTATCTTAGCAACGGAGCCAAAGACCGGCGAATTTCTCGGGTTTTCCCACCATGACTCATAGATGACTCACGGCTGCTGGGTATATAAGCTCTGTCTCTCCATTGAGATTCAATCTGGCCTCTCTACTTGAACACGCAACACCTCCTCCTCCGCCACTGCCTGGCGGCCCTCGCTTCTCCTCCGCCTGCCTGGCGGTCCTCACTCCCGCCGGCGAGCATGGCGACCCACCAGCTGTCCTTCTCTGAGCGTCCTCACCAACCAGCTCTCTTATTTTGCTCTCGGTTCCTGAACACGCAACACCTCCTCCCAGCAAGCTCCTGCTGTCCCGTTCTCATTCAACCAGGAGGCCAGCAACAGGCAACATCTTCTCTAACGAAGCTCCTGCACATCTACCTCCTTCAACACGCTACTCACCGAACGTGTCTACTGAGCAGCTCCTCACCACACGGCACCTCCAGCACCAGACTGTCTACCATATAACCTATATTATACTAGAAAACCACCTTAGAGTTTCCATCCATCCTGAGTGCTAGACAACATTATATCTAACGAAACCCCTACAACATTATAGCAACAAGAATCTTACAGTGTCTGGTCACCATAATCGTCATTACTCTCCTGAAAGAAGGAAGTTTTCTTGGCTAAAACTCACCATAATTCCTAATGTCCACTTTTAACTATCGTCCTGCAGTACCAAGCTCATCATCTCGGTGTTGGAAAGTTTTTATATTGTTTCGTATTAATCTAGCTTCTGTTGGCCCGCGGTATAGAGGATCGTTGCGGCTGACGGGGCTCGGGTGAACCTTACTCTGGCATAGATTGTGGGAGCGTGTCACTCCTAGGTAAAGAGGAAGGCCAGGTGCTGTTGTGTATGGACCAGCGCTAGAAAAACATCATATCACTCTACCTTAACAACCTCCAGTTAGGTCGTTATGGCTTAATATTCTTCTGTGCTAGACGAGATAATACCGAAATGTCATTTGTTAAGTGAAATTTGAGGCGGAGAGTGTGACACCGACCTCTAATACTTACCCCATTGACTATATACATTTGCTAACTTTTCATATAAACCAAAAGACATTAATAAATCATCGTTGTCCTGGTTTAATGGTTTATTAAAGTGTTTATATTATCGTACAGAATAAACAAAGTCAAATACCTTTATTCTTAATTAATATTTTAAGACACGTAAAGGTAATATATATTGTTCTTACTGTTTTATTACCGGTAAGGTGTGTCTGGTTACCTGTACATGTTTAATTAAGCAACTCAGGTGTAATAAAAGATAACTAAGATTGGAAAAATAAGATACTGAAGTTTTAATGAAGTTAATGACAAGAAATAAAGATACTGAATTATAGAGTTAAGATGATATTAGCGTTTAGAATAGAGTTACAGTTAAATGAAGATGTTGATCATTAGAAGTTATTAATATTTACACAACTACGCAACTACACAAACACACACACACATACACCTTCACAAACATACAACTACACAAACTACACACATACACCTACACAAACTACGTACATACAACTACACCTACACAAAAAAACACACCTACACGTAAAAGCGACACTCGTAACAAAGAAATGTTCAATAATAAAAAATAACTGAAAATAATAAATAAAAAACAGGACGTATTTTTAATCTAACATATGTCGTTATCCCGTAGGAAAAACTATTAAACATTAGCTATATTACTTTATTCCCCCGAAATATATCCCTGCAATGGCTGAAACAATGTAAAATCTTTAGATATATTTAGGTTAGGTTAGGTTAGGTCAGGTCAGGTCAGGTCAGGTCAGGTTAGGTTTGGGGGATTAGGTTAGGTTAGGTTAGGGGGATTAGCCTACTGTGTTGATTATTTTAATTTCAGTTTACAGGTATTACTATGCCCTTAAAGAATGTCTGAATAATTAACAAATCGAGCTACCACACCTTGAAAGTCAGCCATGTACGAATAGCCATATTAAAAATGTCTTTGAACTATATCTACATACTTGTTTATGTCATTAGCTGAAAAGACATAAAGACATATTCTCTGAGATTTAAACATAGTGAGGCAGGGTGACCGGCACTGTATTTGACCGCCTTCATTTCCTCATCTATAAAGTTAGGTACCAATTTACAACTCTGTGGACTAAGGGGAGGTGATGGGTACGAACCAAGGACCCTTAGGATGGGGAGCGAGTACTTTATCCACTCGGCCACCGCACCCCGTAAATTTTTTGCCACTCATGGTTCTTTATTTTTTGTCTTTGTGTGTGTGTGTGTGTAACCCCAACATACCTGAGGTTTATTTTGTAAAAGTTCAGAAATTCGAAGTTTGTTTTACGTTTTTTAATTTTTTTAAGGTCCATAGATATGCTGTCAACTTCTTCCTTCACACACAATACTAATACTACCACACCCATTGCAATCACCCCAATACCCAGCCTAATCTGTGAAAGTTTTGTGTCTGACTGGCTTATGCTGATATGAGTCAGAGACCCTCAGCAATTTGGCAACATGAAACTTCCTCCACCACCTTCGCTGGTCTTGGTTGCTTTCTGGATTACATATACCGCCATCCTGGAGAAAACGAAAAAAATCTGCCTTCATTGATTTCATACTAAAGATTCGACCTAGTCAACTGGCAATATAATCATCAACAAAGCTTATTGACCCTGGGCTTCGGAGAAGTCTTATACCATGGCTTACAGTCTTCCTCAGTGACCGACGCCAAGCTGTACGCCTGAGGGGCTGGGTTCCACCTTTCAGTCACTCACCTGTGGCGTTCCCCAAGGCACCAAGATGGGGCCACTCTGCTTCCTTATGCTTATCAATGATGTCCTAAGAGAAACCCCCGCTCGCTGGAAATATGTCGACGACTCCACCATTGGGATCAGCGTCAACAGTTCTGCTCCCGACTATACAACCCTTCAGAATTTATTTAACAGTCTCCAAAACTGGGCCACCAACAACCACGTCACCATCAACCATACCAAGACCATGGTTATGCACATCAACCTCTCCTCCGACATTGTCCCACCCCCTTCCATTACTTTAGGTCGGAACACACTCCAGGTTGTAGATTCCACGAAGCTCCTCGGCGTCACCATAGACAACAAACTAAATTGGAAACCACACGTCAGTGAAGTTGTCAAATCCTCCAGTTTCCGTCTCCACCTCCTCCGCCGACTCAAGTCCCTCGGAGTTCCTGCACCCGAGCTCCTCAGTGTTTACTCAACATTCATATTTCCCAAGCTCACCTATGCCTCCCCACCTGGTCTTCTCCCTAAATGCCACACACAACGTAAACACCCAGAAAAAGTAAAAAGAGGGCATGCAAGATTATTCTCTCCCCTTCCTACTCCACATATCAAGAAGCGCTCAACACACTGACCCTTTCGACTCTCACTGACCATCACCACGACCTCAACTGCAAATTTGGTAAGAAGCTTCTACACCATCCTCGACACCGGCTCCTACTACCACCTGAGATCCCCAGCCCGAGAATTGCTGTTCGACACCACAACCGCATCCAGCCCATACGTGCACGAACTGACCGCTATAAGAACAGCCCAGTCCCAACCATTGTAAAAATTATCAATAACTTGTAATAAACCAGTATATTCACTCCCAGTAAATACTACTTCTTGCACTGTCACTATGTTGAAATGCACTGTAGTTTGAGCTTTTCCCCATCTAGTTATTATATATCTTATTTGTATCACTTATGTTACTTGTATATTATTTGTAATTCGAAACCCATTCCCCAAATATGTAACTATATTTTCAGCCTTCTGGCTGCCAAGCTCTTTCAATAGTCTTCAGCACACATGGCTTAATATTATTACATACACACACACACACACACACACACACCATAATATCCAGACACCTTCGAACCCGTGGCCTCACATGAGCCCTTTAATGAGTGTCTTTACGTTTAAATCTGAGCCACAGCGACAAGACATCACAGACTTAAGGGAGATTATAATCGGACAGTGTGTTTGTCAGTCTGTCAGTCTACGAGTCTACACGCACAAATCAGTTAGTCTATATACATAAATTAATCAGTTCACTCACATCAGTTTTATAAACATTGTGTACTAAGAGAGGTTATGTAATACGTGTATGTGCGTTAATAATAATAATAATAATGATGATGATGATG
>NW_024712012.1:0-7308 GCF_018991925.1 Homarus americanus | reverse complement strand
GGGGTTGGTGGAAAGCGTTCACTGACCGAGGGTCCGCTCACACTTGCAACCTGCAGTATCCTTTCATATCTGCAGGTAGGACAACCTCCAATCCCAAATCCGGTCTGGCTGCTCCAGGAGCTCCAGCCGGAACCACCAAACGGGCCGCCTACAGGCAAAGGCCCGTGTCGGACTGCGGTCCGACAATATCAACAACAACATCCATGTAATCCAATTGCCTCTGAAGATGGCAAATGAAATTCAACACCAGCAAGTGCAGCGTACTTAATATTGGAAGAACAAATACTGTCAATGTATACAGCCTTAACAACATCAACCTAGAGAAGTCGACTTGTGAAAGAGGCTTAGGGGTACTTGTAAGCCCGGACCTACGGCCTAGAAAACAGTGCGTTAATGTTCGAAATAAGGCAAATAGAGTATTGGGTTTTATATCTAGAAGTGTAAGTAATAAGAGTGCAGAGGTCTTATTGCAACTATATCTTGCGCTAGTCAGGCCGCACCTCGATTATGCGGTTCAGTTCTGGTGCCCTTATTATAGAATGGATATCAATTCACTTGAGTCGGTGCAGCGAAGAATGACAAAAATGATTCCGGGACTTAGAAACCTTCCATATCAAGATAGGTTAAAGAAACTTAACTTGCATTCCCTAGAAAGACGAAGAGTGCGGGGAGATATGATAGAAGTATTTAAGTGGGTGAAAGGAATCAATAAAGGTGATATAGATAAAGTTCTTATAATATCCGAGCAGGATAGGACTCGGAGTAACGGATTTAAGTTGGATAAGTTTAGGTTTAGGAGGGAGATAGGAAGGAACTGGTTCATAAATAGGGTGGTGGACGAGTGAAACAAGCTTAGCAACTTTGTAGTAAATGCTGGAACGCTGGAAAGTTTTAAAAGGAGGCTAGATGGAGTCATGGATGATAGAGAGTGGTAGTAACTCTCGACAGGAGCTGCCATGCACAGGCCAACCGGCTTATTGCAGACTCCTTATTTTCTTATGTTCTAAGA
Source organism: Homarus americanus (assembly GCF_018991925.1). Taxonomy (NCBI): domain Eukaryota; kingdom Metazoa; phylum Arthropoda; class Malacostraca; order Decapoda; family Nephropidae; genus Homarus; species Homarus americanus. Next base: position 6,299 of record NW_024712012.1, on the reverse strand, counting down.
TGTCTTGAATAAAGACGAAAGCTAAGGTGCTCCGTATTTTTTTTTACTTTTTCCCCCGTGTGATTTTATCAATATATATATATATATATATATATATCTTGATAAAAACACACGGGAAAATGGAAACAACGGAGTACCTTAGCTTTCGTCTTTATTCAAGACATCTTCAGAGGCAACTGGATTACATGGACAGAGAGAGGCTTAAATATACAGGGTGACCTAAAAACATGAGGTCAGGTCATAATGATGACATCCACTAATCCCCACACCAACACACACGTAGAGGAGCTTAAGAGAAGGGTGATGACGTGACTAGACAGGTCAGGTCAGAAAAAAGGGACCCACAAAATAACTATCATACATCAAGATCAAAGGTTTTCAAAGCATTTTTAACCTTGGGCCACTGACAAATAAATTTATGTAACATATTATCAGTTTTGAACTGACCATCACTAAGGTTTATTAATTTTAATTCCTTAATCAAACTAGCTTCAACCAGAAGTCTTTCTGTGACACAAGATGATTTAAATATTTCTAAGCTTTTTTCCCAAGCAATGGGGTGATTATTATTCCTAACATGAACGAACAAGGCACTGCTTTCAGATGCTGTTCTGATATTATACTTATGTTGTTTGATTTTGAGCTGCAGTGTTTTTCCTGTCTGACCTACATAATTACAATTACATTTGCTACATGGAATACAATAAACACTTCCATTTACATTCAAACTTGGGCTATTCCTTATTAACATGTTGGTAATGGTTGAGTCATACTTGAAAACAACATTAATATTTAGAAGCTTGAGGGACCGAACTAACGGGACAAATTCATCACGATAGGGCAGACAAAATATTCTTAAGTGTAGGAACTTGTCTGGTTTGAGAGGAATGAAAGGATTTTTTAGCCCTTTTAAAGCAACGATCAACAAACACAGAAGGGTACCCAAGTTTCTGTGCAATAGAACGAATGTGTTTAAATTCATCGTCAATAAATTCAGAGTCACAAATACGCAGACATCTTAGGAACATAGCAGAAAAAACTGACATTTTGGTAGACTCAAGGTGATTCGATAAAAAGTGAATGAAACTGTCTACCTGTGTGGGCTTTCTATATACCTTAAATTTATAGTTTTGGCCATTTCTCATGATAAGCATATCAAGAAATGGAAGGGATTCATTTATTTCTCTTTCAATTTTGAATGTGATACTAGGGACAATATTATTAAGCTTATCTAAAAATTCCAATGGGTCACTGTTTTTAGGCCAAAGACAAAGAACATCATCTACATATCTATACCATGGAGGAATAAAGTCCACTATATTGGGTAGTAATCTAGACTCAAAAAACTCCATATAAATACAGGCTAGAGGAGCAGAAAGACAATTACCCATGCTCATGCCAAATATTTGTTTGTAGAACTTCCCATTTGCTCTAAACACATTGTCAGTTACACATAACTCTATCAATTTCAGGAAAGTATCATGTTCAATAGTTAAATCTAGCAGTTGTAATTTATCTTTAAGAAATGAAAGTAAGTCTTTCACAGGTACTCTAGTGAACAGTGAATTTACATCAAAACTTATTAATTCGCAAGGTTCGTTGTGTTTCTTGAGTTTATCAATTAAATCACTGCTATTGCGTATATGTGAATTAGATATTTGGCCTGTAAGAGAGGATATCATCTTTACCAGCCACTTGGATAATTTGTAAGTAACAGAACCCACAGAACTCACGATAGGACGTAATGGATTATTAAGCTTGTGTGTTTTGATCAATCCATACATATAAGGTAAAGTGGGATTGATTTGAGAGAGCTGTTTAGTGAGATCGGGGTTCTTTTTTAATAACATCTTCATTTTGGAATTAGATAACTTATTAATATTTTCCAGGGGATCTTTCGTAAGCTCACAATACGTGCTTTCATCACTAAGTAATGAATTCATCTTATCATTGTAGTCACTTTTATCCAAGATAACAATAGCATTAGACTTATCAGCCTTGGTAATATGGATATTCTTATTTCTTTTCAAGTTTATCAAGGCTGTTTCAAATCTTTTTGGAATGTTTGAAGCAAATTTCCTATTTAAAACACTATGTATACAACCTTTAGCTATGGAAATATCTTCATTTGTAACATCAGACGACTTCTTCTTTTCCAGGTTGATTAAACCTTTAGCAATAGTAAGCGGATTAACGCACCGTTGAGTGATAGAAAACTTCCTACCAAAACCAAGAACAAGTTTCTCATTTGTCTGTAGATCATAAGATGATAAGTTTATGAACAAATTTGGATCACTCAATATGGTCCAGTAACTCTCGTCAAACAGAGCATTTAATTTGGCATTTAACCTTCTTTTTTGGGCTTTGTCAGTTTCACTAAGAAGTTGATATACAAAATCACGAATGGTGTGCCACTTATCAACACAAACACTGTTTTGCATAAGTATTTTACACTGAGCACTGTGCTTGAAGGCTAATTTCACATTATCACTTGAACTCTTGATAAGGGAATCTAGCAACACCTTATCCAACTCAGAGAATGCTTGATTGTCCAGATTTCTTAGTCTACTTGGAAGACAGGACTTGGGAACAATTTTATCATCTCTGCAATCTTTCAAAAACTTCAACTTGTTTTTGAGACTATGAGCCTTCAGCAAACTCTTCTATTAGTTGCGGTAGATGGGGCGAAGATGAGGATGTTGTTGACAGATTAAGGACACAGCGTAAGAGAGACGTGTAAGTTCCATATTTCATGTAAATCCACAATGAAAACGTGGATAAGATAAATCTTGATAAAATCACACGGGAAAATGGAAACAACGGAGTACCTTAGCTTTCGTCTTTATTCAAGACATCTTCAGAGGCAACTGGATTACATGGACAGAGAGAGGCTTAAATATACAGGGTGACCTAAAAACATGAGGTCAGGTCATAATGATGACATCCACTAATCCCCACACCAACACACACGCAGAGGAGCTTAAGAGAAGGGTGATGACGTGACTAGACAGGTCAGGTCAGAAAAAAGGGACCCACAAAATAACTATCATACATCAAGATCAAAGGTTTTCAAAACATTTTTAACCTTGGGCCACTGACAAATAAATTTATGTAACAAATTATCAGTTTTGAACTGACCATCACTAAGGTTTATTGATTTTAATTCCTTAATCAAACTAGCTTCAACCAGAAGTCTTTCTGTGACACAAGATGATTTGAATACTTCTAAGCTTTTTTCCCAAGCAGTGTTTTTCCTGTCTGACCTACATAATTACAATTACATTTGCTACATGGAATACAATAAACACTTCCATTTACATTCAAACTTGGGCTATTCCTTATTAACATAATGGTAATGGTTGAGTCATACTTGAAAACAACATTAATATTTAGAAATGATATCCCCTCTTACAGGCCAAATATCTAATTCACATATACGCAATAGCAGTGATTTAATTGATAAACTCAAGAAACACAACGAACCTTGCGAATTAATAAGTTTTGATGTAAATTCACTGTTCACTAGAGTACCTGTGAAAGACTTACTTTCATTTCTTAAAGATAAATTACAACTGCTAGATTTAACTATTGAACATGATACTTTCCTGAAATTGATAGAGTTATGTGTAACTGACAATGTGTTTTAGAGCAAATGGGAAGTTCTACAAACAAATATTTGGCATATATGGGTAATTGCCTTTCTGCTCCTCTAGCCTGTATTTATATGGAGTTTTTTGAGCTAGATTGCTACCCAATATAGGGGACTTTATCCCTCCATGGTATAGATATGTAGATGATGTTCTTTGTCTTTGGCCTAGAAACAGGGACCCATTGGAATTTTTAGACAAGCTTAATGATATTGTCCCAAGTATCACATTCAAAATTGAAAGAAAAATAAATGGATCCCTGCCATTCTTTGATATGCTTATCATGAGAAATGGCCAAAACTACAAATTTAAGGTATACAGAAAGCCCACACAGGTAGATAGTTTCATACACTTTTTATCGAATCACCTGGAGTCTACCAAAATGTCATTTTTCTGCTATGTTCTTGAGATGTCCGCGTATTTATGACGCTGAATTTATTGATGATGAATTGAAACACATTCGTTCCATTGCACAAAAACTTGGGTACCCTTCTGTGTTTGTTGATCGTTGTTTTAAAACGGCTTAAAAATCCTTTCAGTCCACTCAAACCAGGCAAATTCCTACACTTATGAATATTTTGACTCTGCCCTATCGTAATGAATTTGTCCCGTTAGTTCGGTCCCTCAAACTACTAAATATTAATGTTGTTTTCAAGTATGACTCAACCATTTCCAATATGTTAATAAAAAATAGCCCAAGTTTGAATGTAAATGGAAGTGTTTATTGTATTCCAGGTAGCAAATGTAATGGTAATTATGTAGGACAGACAGGAAAAACATTGCAGCTCAGAATCAGACAACATTAGTACAATATCAGAACAGCATCTGAAAGCAGTGCCCTGTTCGTTCATGTTAGGAATAATAATCATCCCATTGCTTGGGAAAAAAGCTAAGAAGTATTCAAATCATCTTGTGTCACAGAAAGACTTCTGGTTGAAGCTAGTTTGATTAAGGAATTAAAATCAATAAACCTTAGTGATGGTCAGTTCAAAACTGATAATATGTTACATAAATTTATTTGTCAGTGGCCCAAGGTTAAAAATGTTTTGAAAACCTTTGATCATGATGTATGATAGTTATTTTGTGGGTCCCTTTTTTCTGACCTGACCTGTCTAGTCACGTCATCACCCTTCTCTTAAGCTCCTCTACGTGTGTGTTGGTGTGGGGATTAGGTGGATGTCATTATGATCTGACCTCATGTTTTTAGGTCACCCTGTATATTTAAGCCTCTCTCTGTCCATGTAATCCAGTTGCCTCTGAATAAAGACGAAAGCTAAGGTACTCCGTTGTTTCCATTTTCCCGTGTGATTTTATCAAGATTTATCTTATCCACGTTTTCATTGTGGATTTACATGAAATATATATATATATATATATATATACATATATACATATATAGCATACATATATATATATATATATATATATATATATATATATATATATATATATATATATATATATATATATATATATATATACATATATATATATATGTATATATATATATATATATATATATATATATATATATATATATATATATATATATATATATATATATATATATATATATGCAAGTAAATCACTGTAGGTGCGCGTGATCTACGTATATGCTGATAACCACAAGGAAAGAAAAAAACACGAAGTACCCAAGCGCTTTCGTGTAATTCACACCTTCAGGGGTGAGTACAGACTAGAGAGAGAAATACAAATCAAGGTGTATATATACAGAGGAGGGTGAGACCAGGTCCACAATGGTCAGGTATTAGGTAATGACCCTACTAATCTTTAAATAGCACACAACGGTTGGTGGTCAGCTCAGATGGTCAGGTGACCCGGCCTTCTCACCTGGTCACAAATCTTCTTAATTACAAAATTGTCCAGCTTGTACATGCCGTTACTCACCCCTGAAGATGTGAATTACACGAAAGCGCTTGGGAACTTCGTGTTTTCTTCTTTCCTTGTGGTTATCAGCATATATATATATATATATATATATATATATATATATATATATATATATATATATATATATATATATATATATATACATATATATATATATATATATATATATATATATATATATATATATATATATATATATATATATATATATATATATATATATATATATATATATAAATATATATATATATTGTGACCAACACAGCGGTATAATTATGATGTGGTATATCTCGACTTTAGCAAAGCCTTCGACAGAGTCCCCCACGAAAGACTAATAAGAAAAGGGGAGGCTCATGGCATTAAAGGAGATATTCTAAAATAGATTAGGGTGGTGGTTACAGGACAGGAAACAGCAAGTGAGCATTAACGGCACTAAGTCCGATTGGAGCAACGTCACCAGTTGAGTTCCCCAAGCCTCAGTACTTGGACCATTATTATTTATTATATACATATATGACATAGATATCGGCGTAGACAGCAGCATAAGTAAATTTGCTGATGACACTAAAATAGGGCGTGTAATTCAATCTGACGAGGACTCCGCAAACTACAGGAAGATCTAAACAAATTTTTTGAATGGTCTGAAAAATGGCAGATGAAATTCAATGTGGACAAATGTAAAGTACTCAGTATAGGAGATGTAAACCGAGAAACCAGATACCAGATGAACAATGATGTTAT
>NW_024712011.1:0-15873 GCF_018991925.1 Homarus americanus | reverse complement strand
ATTCCCGAAAACAGATTACCGAAAACGGAAATTTGTATCAAAAATGGGAAATATCTACTTTCCGAAAAGTTGGTTATATACTTTCCCGAAAAGTAGATAGATTTTCTACTTTGGGAAAGTAGATTATCGACTTTTCGGGGAAGTAGATTTTCGAATTTTGGGGGAAATATTACCTAATTTTGCGAAGTAGATTCTCATAGAAAACGTGAAATTGTATCATAAAAATGAAATATCTACTTTCCGGGAAAGTTGGTTGAAACCAAATTTGCCGAAAATAGATTATATAGTTGAGTTAGATAACCAAATTTGCCGAAAACAGATTATCATAGAAAACGGAAATTTGTATCATAAAAATGGAATATTTACCTCCCGAAAGTTGAGTTAGATAACCAACTTCCGAAAAATAGATTATCATAGAAAACGTGAAATTTGTATAAAAAAAATTGAAATATCTACTTTCCGGGAAAGTTGGTTAGATAACCAAATTTGCCGAAAACAGATTATCATAGAAAACGGGAAATTTGTATAATAAAATGGGAAATATCTACTTTCTGGGAAAGTTATTAGATAACCAACTAAAACGGAAAATGTATCATAAAATAAAAATGATCAGATAACCAAATTTGTAAATGGGAAATATCTACTTTCCGAAAGTTAAGACAACCAATTTGCGAAAATAGATTTATCATAGAAAACGGAAATTTGTATAAAAATGGGAAATATCTACTTTCCGAAAAGTTAGTTAGATAAACCAAATTTGCCGAAAACAGATTATCATAGAAAATGGGAAATTTGTATCATAAAAATGGGAAATGTCTACTTTCGAAAGTTGGATATAGATACAACTTTCCCGAAAATAGATTATCATAGAAAACGGGAAATTTGTATCACAAAATGGGAAATATCTACTCCGAAAGTTGTTAGATTTTCCCGAAAGTAGATAGATTTTCTACTTTTCGGGAAAGTAGATTATCGACTTTCGGGAAGTAGATTTCGAATTTTGGAAATATTCTAATTTTGCGAAGTAGATTATCATAGAAAACGAAATTTGTATCATAAAAATGGGAAATATCTACTTTCCGAAAGTTGGTTAGATAACCAAATTTCCCGAAAATAGAATATAATAGAAACGGGAAATTTGTATCATAAAAGGGAAATATTCACTTTCCGGGAAAGTAGATTACTGACTTCGGGAAGCAATTCGAATTTTGGGAAAATATTAGCTAATTTTGCGAAGTAGATTATCATAGAAATCGTGAAACTTGTATCATAAAAATGGGAAATATCTACTTTCCAGGAAAGTTGGTTAATATACTTTCCCGAAAAGTAATAGATTTTCACTTTCGAAAGTAGATTATCGACTTCGGGAAGTAGATTTTGGGGAAATATTACCTAATTTTGAAGTAGATTATCATAGAAAACGTGAAATTTGTATCATAAAAATGAGAAATATCTACTTTCAGGAAAGTTGGTTAGATAACAAATTTGCCGAAAACAGATTATCATAGAAAACGGGAAATTTGTATCATAAAAATGGGAAATATCTACTTTGCGGGAAAGTTGGTTAGATAACCAAATTTGCCCGAAAACAGATTATCATAGAAAACGGATGTGTATCCAAAAATGGGAATATCTACTTTCCGGGAAAGTTGGTTAAGATAACCAACTTTCCAAAATAGATATCATAGAAAACGGAAATTTGTATCATAAAAATGGGAAATATCTACTTTCCGAAAGTTGGTTATATACTTTCCGCAAGTAGATTGATTTTCTACTTTTCGGAAAGTAGATTATCGACTTTCGGGGAAGCAGTTTCGAATTTTGGAAATATTACTAATTTTGCGGTAGATTATCATAGAAAACGTGAAATTTGTATCATAAAAATGGAAATATCTACTTTCCGAAAGTTGGTTAATATAACTTTCCCGAAAATAGATTATCATAGAAAACGGAAATTTGTATCATAAAATATGGGAAATATCTACTTTCCGGAAAGTTGGTTATATACTTTCGAAAAGTAGATGAATTTTCTACTTTTCGAGAAAGTAGATTATCGACTTTTCGGGAAGTAGATTTTCGAATTTTGGGAAATATTACCTAATTTTGCGAAGTAGATTATCATAGAAAACGGGAAATTTGTATCATAAAAATGGGAAATATCTACTTTCCAGGAAAGTTGGTTAGATAACCAAATTTGCCGAAAACAGATTATCATAGAAAACGGGAAATTTGTATCATAAAAAATGGGAAATATCTACTTGCGGGAAGAAGTTGGTTAGATAACCAAATTTGCCGAAAACAGATATCCATAGAAACAGAAATTTGTATCATAAAAATGGTAAATATCTACTTTCCAGGAAAGTTGGTTAGATAACCAACTTTCTCGAAAATAGAATATCATAGAAAACAGGAAATTGTATCATAAAAAATGAGGAAATATCTCTACTTTCAGGAAGAGTTAAGTTATATACTTTCCCAAGTAGATAGATTTTCTACTTTTTCGGAAGTAGATTATCGACTTTTCGAAATGTTTCGAGCCACAGAAATGTACCTAATTTTGCGAAGTGAATTATCGCAAAACGGGAAATTTGTATCATAAAAAATGGGAAATATCTACTTTCCGCGAAAGTTGGTTAGATAAACAACTTTCCCGAAAATAGATTATCATAGAAAACGGGAAATTTGTATCATAAAAAATGGGAAATATCTACTTTCCGGGAAGTTGGTTAGATAACCAAATTTGCCAAAAATAGATTATCATAGAAAACGGGAAATTTATATCATAGAAAATGGGAAATATCTACTTTCCGCGAAAGTTGGTTAGATAAACAACTTTCCCGAAAATAGATTATCATAGAAAACGGGAAATTTGTATCATAAAAAATGGGAAATATCTACTTTCCGGGAAAGTTGGTTAGATAACCAAATTTGCCGAAAACATATTATCATAGAAAACGGGAAATTTGTATCATAAAAAATAGGAAATATCTACTTTCCCGAAAATAGATTATCATAGAAAACGGGAATTTTGTATCATAAAAAATGGGAAATATCTACTTTCCGGGAAAAATGTTTAGATAACCAAATTTGCCGAAAACAGATTATCATAGAAAACGGGAAATTTGTATCATAAAAAATGGGAAATATCTACTTTCCGGGAAAGTTGGTTATATACTTTCCCGAAAAGTAGATAGATTTTCTACTTTTCGGGAAAGTAGATTATCGACTTTTCGGAGAAGTAGATTTTCGAATTTTGGGGGAAATATTACCTAATTTTGCGAAGTAGATTATCATAGAAAACGTGATATTTGTATCATAAAAAATGGGAAATATCTACTTTCCCGGAAAGTTGGTTAGATAACCAAATTTGCCGAAAATAGATTATCATAGAAAACGGGAAATTTTTATCATAAAAAATGGGAAATATCTACTTTCCGGGAAAGTTGGTTAGATAACCAAATTTGCCGAAAACAGATTATCATAAAAAACGGGAAATTTGTATCATAAAAAAAATGGGAAATATCTACTTTCCGCGAAAGTTGGTTAGATAAACAACTTTCCCGAAATAGATTATCATAGAAAACGGGAAATTTGTATCATAAAAAATGGGAAATATCTACTTTCCGGGAAAGTTGGTTAGATAATAGCTGAAAACAGATATCATAGAAAACAGGAAATTTGTATCATAAAAATGGGAATATCTACTTTCCGGGAAAGTTGGTTAGATAACCAACTCCGAAAATTTATCATAAACAGAGAAATTGTATCATAAAAAATGGGAAATATCTACTTTCCGGGAAAAAATGGTTAGATAACCAAATTTGCCGAAAACAGATTATCATAAAACGGGAAATTTGTATCATAAAAATGGGAAATATCTACTTTCCGGAAAGTTGGTTATATACTTTCCCGAAAAGTAGATAGATTTTCTACTTTTCGAGAAAGTAGATTATCTTTCGAAGTAGATTATTTGGGGAAATATTACCTAATTTTGCGAAGTAGATTATCATAGAAAACGTGAAATTTGTATCATAAAATGGAAATATCTACTTTCCGGGAAAGTTGATTTAGATAACCAAATTTGCCGAAAATAATTATCATAGAAAACGAAATTTGTATCATAAAAAATGGGAAATATCTACTTTCAGGAAAGTTGGTTAGATAACCAAATTTGCCGAAAACAGATTATCATAGAAAACAGAGAAGTATCATAAAAATGGGAAATATCTACTTTAGGAAAGTTGGTTAGATAACCAAATTTGCCGAAAACAGATATCATAGAAACGGGAAATTTGTATCATAAAAATGGGAAATATCTACTTTCCGGGAAAGTTGGTTAGATAACCAACTTTCGAAAATCATTATCATAGAAAACAGGAAATTTGTATCATAAAAAATGGAAATATCTACTTTCCGGAAAGGTTAGTTATATACTTTCGAAAAAGTAGATAGATTTTCTACTTTTCGGGAAAGTAGATTATCGCTTTCGGGAAGTAGATTTTCGAAATACGGAAATATTACCTAATTTTGCGAAGTAGATTATCATAGAAATTTGTATCATAAAAATGAAAATATCTACTTTCCGGGAAAGTTGGTTAGATAACCAAATTTGCCGAAAACAGATTATCATAGAAAACAGAAATTTGTATCATAAAAATGGGAAATATCTACTTTGCGGGAAAGTTGGTTTGATAACCAAATTTGCCGAAAACAGAATATCATAGAAAACGGAAATTTGTATCATAAAAATGAAATATCTACTTTCGGAAAGTTGGTTATATACTTTCCCGAAAGTAAATAGATTTTCTACTTTTCGGAAAGTAGATTATCGACTTTTTCGGGAAATTAATTTTCAGTACAGAAATATTACCTAATTTTGCAGAAGTAGATTATCATAGAAAACGTGAAATTTGTATCATAAAAAATGGGAAATATCTACTTTCCGGGAAGTTGGTTAGATAACAAATTGCCGAAAATAGATTATCATAAAAAACGAGAAATTGTATCATAAAAATAGAAATATCTACTTTCCGGGAAAGTTGGTTAGATAACCAAATTTGCCGAAAACAGATATCATAGAAAACAGAAATTTGTATAAAAAAAATGGAAATATCTACTTTCCGGGAAGTTGGTTAGATAATAATTTGCCGAAATAGAATATCATAGAAAACAGGAAATTTGTATCATAAAAATTGGGAAATATCTACTTTCCGGGAAAGTTGGTTAGATAACCAAATTTGCCGAAAACAGATATCATAGAAAACAGAAATTTGTATCATAAAAATGGGAAATATCTTCCGGAAAGTTGGTTAGATAACCAACTTTCCGAAAATAGTATCATAGAAAACAGGAAATTTGTATCATAAAAAATGGAAATATCTACTTTCCGGGAAAATGGTTTAGAAAACCAAATTTGCCCGAAAACAGATATCATAGAAAACAGGAAATTTGTATCATAAAAATGGAAATATCTACTTTCCGGGAAAGTTAGTTGTATACTTTCCCGAAAGTAGATAGATTTTCTACTGGAAAGTGAATATCGACTTTCAGAGTAGATTTTCGAAATTTGGAGAAATATTACCTAATTTTTGAAGTAGATTATCATAGAAAACGTGAAATTTGTATCATAAAAATGGGAAATATCTACTTTCCGGGAAAGTTGGTTAGATAACCAAATTTGCCGAAAATGAATATCATAAACAGGAAATTTGTATCATAAAATGGGAAATATCTACTTTCCGGAAAGTTGGTTAGATAAACCAATTGCGAAAACAGATATCATAGAAACGGGAATTTGTATCATAAAAATGGGAAATATCTACTTTCCGGGAAAGTTGGTTGACCAACCCCGAAATAGATTATCATAGAAAACAGGAAATTTGTATCATAAAATGGGAAATATCTACTTTCCAGGAAAGTTGGTTAGATAAACAAATTTGCCGAAAACAGATATACATAGAAAACAGGAAATTTGTATCATAAAAATGGGAAATATCTACTTTCCGGGAAAGTTGGTTAGATAACCAACTTTCGAAAATAAATATCATAAACAGGAAATTTGTATCATAAAAATGGGAAATATCTACTATCCGGGAAAGTTGGTTATACTTTCCCGAAAGTGAATAGATTTTCTACTTTTCAGGAAAGTAGATTATCGACTTTTCAGGAAGTGAATTTTTCAGTACGGAAATATTACCTAATTTTGCAGTAGATTATCATAGAAAACGTGAAATTTGTATCATAAAAATGGAAAATATCTACTTTCCGGAAAGTTGGTTATATACTTTCCCGAAAAGTAGATAAATTTTCTACTTTTCGAGAAAGTGGATTATCGACTTTTCGAAGTAGATTTTCGAATTTTGGAAATATTACTAATTTGCGAAGTAGATTATCGAAAACGTGAAATTTATATCATAAAAAATAGAAATATCTACTTTCCGGAAAGTTGGTTAGATAACCAAATTTGCCGAAAACAGATTATCATAGAAAACAGGAAATTTGTATCATAAAAAATGGGAAAATATCTACTTTGCGGGAAAGTTGGTTAGATAACCAAATTTGCCGAAAACAGATTATCATAGAAAACGGGAAATTTGTATCATAAAAATGGGAAATATCTACTTTCCGGGAAAGTTGGTTAGATAACCAACTTTCCAGAAAATAATTATCATTGAAAACAGGAAATTTGTATCATAAAAATGGGAAATATCTACTTTCCGGGAAAGTTGGTTATATACTTTCCCGAAAGTAGATAGAATTTTCTACTTTTCGGGAAAGTAGATTATCGACTTTTCGAGGAAGTAATTTTCAGTGAAATATTACCTAATTTTGCGAAGTAGATTATCATAGAAACGTGAAATTTGTATCATAAAAATGGAAATATCTACTTTCCAGGAAAGTTGGTTAGATAACCAAATTTGCCAATAGATTATCATAAAACGTGAAATTTGTATCATAAAAATGGGAAATATCTACTTTCCGGGAAAGTTGGTTAGATAACCAAATTTGCCGAAAACAGAATTATCATAAAAACAGAAATTTGTATCATAAAAAATAGGAAATATCTACTTTCCGGGAAAGTTGGTTAGAATAACAAATTTGCCGAAACAGATTATCATGAAAACAGGAAATTTGTATCATAAAAAATGGAAATATCTACTTTCCGGGAAGTTGGTTAGATAACCAACTTTCCGAAAATAGATATCGAAAACAGGAAATTTGTATCATAAAATGGGAAATATTTACTTTCCGGGAAAGTTGGTTATACTTTCCCGAAAAGTAGATAGATTTTCTACTTTTCAGGAAAGTAGATTATCGACTTTTTCGGGAAGTAGATTTTTCGAATTTTAAATATTACCTAATTTTGCGAAGTAGATTATCATAGAAAACATGAAATTTGTATCATAAAAAATGGAAATATCTACTTTCCGGGAAAGTTGGTTAGATAACCAAATTTGCCGAAAACAGATTATCATAGAAAACGGAAATTTGTATCAAAAAAAATGGGAAATATCTACTTTGCGGAAAAGTTGGTTAGATAACCAAATTTGCCGAAAACAGATATCATAGAAAACGGGAAATTTGTATCATAAAAAATGGGAAATATCTACTTTCCGGGAAAGTTGGTTATATACTTTCCGAAGATAATTTTCTACTTTTCGGGAAAGTAGATTATCGACTTTTCGGGAAGTAGATTTCTCAATTACAGAAATATTACCTAATTGCGAAGTAGTTATCAGAAAACGTGAAACTTGTATCATAAAAAATGAAAATATCTACTTTCCGGGAAAGTTGGTTATATACTTTCCCGAAAGTAGATAGATTTTCTACTTTTCGAAAGTAGATCATTTTCGAAGTAATATTGTACGGAAATATTACCTAATAGCGAAGTAGATTATCATAGAAAACGGGAAATTTGTATCATAAAAATGGGAAATATCTACTTTGCGGGAAAGTTGGTTAATACAATTCAAAACATAAACAGAAATTTGATATAAAAATGAAATATCTACTTTCCGAAGTTGTTATACTCTTTCCCAAAGTAGATAGATTTTCTACTTTTCGGGAAAGTAGATTATCGACTTTTCGAAGTAGATTTTCGAATACAGGAAATACTAATTTTGCGAAGTAGATTATCATAGAAACGTTAAATTTGTATCATAAAAATGAAATATCTACTTTCCGGGAAAGTTAGAATAACCAACTTTCCGAAAATAAATATCATAAAACAGAAATTTGTATCATAAAAATGGAAATATCTACTTTCCGGGAAAGTTAGTTTATACTTTCCCGAAAAGTAGATAGATTTTCTACTTTTCAGGAAAAATAGTTATCGACTTTTCGGGGAAGTAGATTTTCAATTAGAAATATTACCCTTTTGCGAAGTAGATTATCATAGAAAACGTGAAACTTGTATCATAAAAAATGGAAATATCTACTTTCCAGGAAAGTTGGTTATATACTTGAAAAGTAGATAGATTTTCTACTTTTCGGTAGATTATCGACTTTTCGGGAAGTAATTTTTCAGGTACAGAAATATTACCTAATTTTGCGAAGTAGATTATCATAAACGTGAAATTTGTATCATAAAATAGAAATATCTACTTTCGGGAAAGTTGGTTTAGTAAACAAATTTGCCGAAAACAGATTATCATAGAAACCGGAAATTTGTATCAAAAAATGGGAAATATCTACTTTGCGGGAAAGTTGGTTAGATAACCAAATTTGCCGAAAACAGTTATCATAGAAAACAGGAAATTTGTATCATAAAAAATGAAATATCTACTTTCGGGAAAGTTGGTTAGATAACCAAATTTGCCGAAAACAATTATCATAGAAAACAGGAAATTTGTATCATAAAAATGGAAATATCTACTTTCCGGGAAAGTTGGTTAGATAACCAAATTTGCCGAAAATGAATATCATAGAAAACAGGAAATTTGTATCATAAAAATGAAATATCTACTTTCCGGGAAAGTTGGTTAGATAACCATTTGCCGAAAACAGATTATCATAGAAAACGGGAAATTTGTATCATAAAAATGGGAAATATCTACTTTTCCGGGAAAGTTGGTTAGATAACCAACTTTCCCGAAAATAATTATCATAAAACAGGAAATTTGTATCATAAAAAATGGGAAATATCTACTTTCCAGGAAAAATGGTTAGATAACCAAATTTGCGAAAACAGATATCATAGAAAACGGGAAATTTGTATCATAAAAATGGAAATATCTACTTTCCGGGAAAGTTGTTTATATACTTTCGAAAAATAGATAGATTTTCTACTTTTCGGGAAAGTAGATTATCGACTTTTCGGGAAGTAGATTTTCAAAGATTTTGGAAATATTACCTAATTTTGCGAAGTAGATTATCATAGAAAACGTGAAATTTGTATCATAAAAATGGGAAATATCTACTTTCCGGGAAAGTTGGTTAGATAACAAATTTGCCGAAAATAGATTATCATAAAAACAGGAAATTTGTATCATAAAATGGAAATATCTACTTTCGGGAAAGTTGGTTAGATAACCAAATTTGCCGAAAAAAGAATTATCGAAAACAGGAAATTTGTATCATAAAAAATGGAAATATCTACTTTCCGGGAAAGTTGGTTATATACTTTCGAAAAGTAGATAGATTTTCTACTTTTCAGGAAAGTAGATATCGACTTTCGGGAGTAGATTTTCGAAGTACGAAATATTACCTAATTTTTGCGAAAGTAGATTATCATAGAAAACGTGAAATTTGTATCATAAAAATGGGAAATATCTACTTTCCGGGAAAGTTGGTTAGATAACCAAATTTGCCGAAAAAGAATATCATAAAACAGGAAATTTGTATCATAAAAAATGGGAAATATCTACTTTCCAGGAAAGTTGGTTAGATCCAAATTTGCCGAAAACAGATTATCATAGAAAACGGGAAATTTGTATCATAAAAATGAAATATCTACTTTCGGGAAAGTTGGTTAGATAACAACTTTCCGAAAATAGATATCATAGAAAACAGGAAATTTGTATCATAAAAATGGGAAATATCTACTTTCCGGGAAAGTTGGTTAGATAACCAAATTTGCCGAAAACAGATTATCGTAAAAACGGAAATTTGTATCATAAAAATGGAAATATCTACTTTCCGGGAAGTTGGTTAGATAACCAACTTTCAACCGATATCGAAAACAGGAAATTTGTATCATAAAAATGGAAATATCTACTATCAGGAAAGTTGGTTATATACTTTCCCGAAAAGTAGATAGATTTTCTACTTTTCGGGAAAGTAGATTATCGACTTTTCGAAGTAGATTTTCGAATTTTGGGGAAAATATTACCTAATTTTGCGAAGTAGATTATCATAGAAAACGTGAAATTTGTATCATAAAAATGAAATATCTACTTTCCGGGAAAGTTAGTTAAATAACCATTTTAAAATAGATATCATAGAAAACAGGAAATTTGTATCATAAAAAATGGGAAATATCTACTTTCCGGGAAAGTTGGTTAGATAACCAAATTTGCCGAAAACAGATTATCATAGAAAACGGGAAATTTGTATCATAAAAATGGAATACCGAGTTAGATAACCAATTCCAAAAAATATCATAAAAAGAAATTGTATCATAAAAATGAAATATCTACTTTCCGGGAAAGTTAGTTAGATAACCAAATTTGCCGAAAACAGATATCATAGAAAACAGGAAATTTGTATCATAAAATGGGAAATATCTACTTTGCGAGAAAGTTGGTTAGATAACCAAATTTGCCGAAAACAGTATCATAGAAAACGGAAATTTGTATCATAAAAATGGAAATATCTACTTTCCGGAAAAGTTGGTTAGATAACCAACTTTCCAGAAAATAGATTATCATGAAAACAGGAAATTTGTATCATAAAAATGGGAAATATCTACTTTCCGGAAAGAAGTTGGTTAAATACCCGAAAGTTGATAGATTTTCTACTTTTCCGGAAAGTAGATTATCGACTTTTCGAAGTGATTTTCGAATAGAGAAATATTATCTAATTTTGCGAAGTAGATTATCATAGAAAATGAAATTTGTATCATAAAAAATGGGAAATATCTACTTTCAGGAAAGTTGGTTAGATAACAAATTCCGAAAATAGATTATCATAAAACAGGAAATTTGTATCATAAAAATGGGAAATATCTACTTTCCGGGAAAGTTGGTTAGATAACCAAAATTTGCCGAAAACAGATTATCATAGAAAACAGAATTGTATCATAAAAATGGGAAATATCTACTTTCAGGAAAGTTGGTTAGATAACCAACTTTGCCAAAATAGATTATCATAGAAAACAGGAAATTTGTATCATAAAAAATGGAAATATCTACTTTCCAGGAAAGTTGGTTGAATATAAATTGCAAAATAGATATCATAGAAAACAGGAAATTTGTATCATAAAAATGAAATATCTACTTTCCGGGAAAGTTGGTTAGATAACCAACTTTCAGCTCGATATCATAAAACAGGAAATTTGTATCAAAAAATGGGAATATCTACTTTCCGGAAAAGTTGGTTAGATAACCAAATTGCCAAAACAGATTATCATAGAAAACAGGAAATTTGTATCATAAAAATGGGAAATATCTACTTTCCGGGAAAGTTGGTTATATACTTTCGAAAAGTAGATGAATTTCTACTTTTCGGGAAAGTGATATCGGGGAAGTAAATTTTCGAAGATATTACCTAATTTTGCAAGTAAGATTATCATAAAAACGTAAAATTTGTATCATAAAAAATGGAAATATCTACTTTCCGGGAAAGTTGGTTAGATAACAAATTTGCGAAATAGATATCATAGAAAACAGAGAATTGTATCATAAAAATGAAATATCTACTTTCCGGGAAGAAGTTGATTAAATAACCAAATTTGCCGAAAACAGAATATCATAGAAAACAGAAATTTGTATCATAAAAATGGGAAATATCTACTTTCCGGGAAAGTTGGTTAGATAACCAACTTTCCAATAGAAAAAACAAATTGTCATAAAAAATGGGAAATATCTACTTTCCGGAAATTGTTAGATAATTGCAAATAGATATAAAACAGGAAATTTGTATCATAAAAATGGGAAATATCTACTTTCAGGAAAGTTGGTTAGATAACAACTTTCACAGCATAGATATCATAAAACAGAAATTTGTATCATAAAAATGGAAATATCTACTTTCCGGAAAGTTGGTTATATACTTTCCCGAAAAGTAGATAGATCTACTTTTCAAAATGAATTATCGACTTTCGGGGAAGTAGATTTTTCAATTTGGAAATATTACCTAATTTTGCGAAGTAGATTATCATAGAAAACGTGAAATTTGTATCATAAAAATGAAATATCTACTTTCGGGAAAGTTGGTTAGATAACAAATTTGCCGAAAACAGATTATCATAGAAACAGGAAATTTGTATCATAAAAAATGAAATATCTACTTTGCGGGAAAGTTGGTTAAATCCAAATTTGCCAAAACAGAATATCATAGAAAACAGAAATTTGTATCATAAAAATGGGAAATATCTACCTTTCCGGGAAGTTGGTTTATATACTTTCCCGTAGATAGATTCTATTCAAAAAAATATTTCGGGAAATAACCATTTCAGATTATCATAGAAAACGGGAAATTTGTATCATAAAAATGGGAAATATCTACTTTCCGGAAAAGTTGGTTATATACTTTCGAAAAGTGAAATAGATTTTCGAAAAAGTAGATTATCGACTTTTCGGGGAAGTAGATTTTCGAATTCAGGGAAATATTACTAATTTTGCGAAAGTAGATTATCGAAAACGTGAAATTTATCATAAAAATGGAAATATCTACTTCCAGGAAAGTTGGTTAGATAACCAAATTTGCCGAAAATAGATATCATAGAAACAGGAAATTTGTATCATAAAAAATGGAAATATCTACTTTCCGGAAAAGTTGGTTAGATAACCAAATTTCCGAAACTAGTATCATAGAAACAGAGAAATTTGTATCATAAAAATGGGAAATATCTACTTTCCGGGAAAGTTGGTTAGATAACCAAATTTAAAACAGATTATCATAGAAAACGAAATTTGTATCATAAAAAATGGAAATATCTACTTTCCGGGAAAGTTGGTTATATACTTTCGAAAAGTAGATGAATTTTCTACTTTTCGGAAGTAAATATCTTTCGAAATGATTTTCGAACAGAAATATTACCTAATTTTGCGAAGTAGATTATCATAAACAGTAAAATTTGTATCATAAATGGGAAATATCTACTTTCCGGGAAAGTTAGTTGAATAACCAAATTGCCGAAAATAGATTATCATAAAACAGGAAATTGTATCATAAAAATGGGAAATATCTACTTTCCGGGAAAGTTGGTTGAATGCAAATTTGCCGAAACAGATATCATAAGCAGGAAATTTGTATCATAAAAAATGATATCTACTTTCCGGGAAAGTTAGTTAGATAACAACTTTCGAAATAGATATCATAAAACAGAAATTTGTATCATAAAAAATGGGAAATATCTACTTTCCGGGAAAGTTGGTTAGATACAAATTGCGAAAAAATATCATAAAAACAGGAAATTGTATCCAAAAAATAGGAAATATCACTTTCCGGGAAAGTTGGTTAGATAACCAACTTTCGAAAACGATATCGAAAAACAGAAATTGTATCATAAAAAATGGGAAATATCTACTATCCGGGAAAGTTAGTTTATATACTTTCCCGAAAATAAATAGATTTTCTGAAAAGTAGATTATCGACTTTCGAAATAGATTTCCCAGATTTTAGAGGAAAATATTACTAATTTTGAAATAGATTATCATGAAAACGTAAATTTATCATAAAAATGGGAAATATCTACTTTCGGGAAAGTTGGTTAGATAACCAAATTTGCCGAAAAATAGATTATCATAAAACGAAATTTGTATCCAAAAAATGGGAAATATCTACTTTCCGGGAAGAGTTCGGTTAGATAACCAACTTTTGAAAATAGATATCATAAAACAGAAATTTGTATCATAAAAAAAAAAAAAAAATGAAATATCTACTTTCCGGGAAAGTTGGTTAGATAACCAACTTTCCCATCATAGAAAAACGAAATTTGTATCATAAAAATGGAAATATCTACTTTTCCGGGAAAGTTGGTTAGATAACCTTTGCGAAAACAGATATCATAAATTGTATCATAAAAATAGAAATATCTACTTTCCAGGAAAGTTGGTTAAATAACAAATTTGCCGAAAAGATATCATAAAACAGAGAAATTTGTATCATAAAAATGAAATATCTACTTTCCGGGAAAATTGGTTATATACTTTCGAAAAGTAGATAATATTCTACTTTTCGGGAAAGTAGATTATCGACTTTTCGAGAAGTAGATTTTTCAGGCCACAGAAATATTACCTAATTTTGCGAAATGAATTATCATAGAAAACGTGAAATTTGTATCATAAAAAATAAATATCTACATTCCGGGAAAGTTGGTTAGATAACAAATTTGCCGAAAATAGATATCATAAACGGAAATTTGTATCATAAAAATAAAATATCTACTTTCCGGAAAGTTGGTTAGATAACCAAATTGCCAAAAACAGATATCATAGAAAACAGAAATTTATCATAAAAATGGAAATATCTACTTTGCGGGAAAGTTGGTTAAATAACCAAATTTGCCGAAAACAGGTATCATAGAAAACAGGAAATTTGTATATAAAAATGGAAATATCTACTTTCCTGGAAAAGTTGGTTAGATAACTAACTTTCGAAATCGTTATCATAGAAAACAGGAAATTTGTATGATAAAAAAATGGGAAATATCTACTTTCAGGAAAAGTTGGTTATATACCGAAAGTAGATAGACTACTTTTCGGGAAAGTAGATTATCGACTTTTCAGGAAGTAGATTTTCGAATTTTGAAATATTACCTATTTTGCGAAGTAGATTATCATAGAAAACGTGAAATTTGTATCATAAAATGGGAAATATCTACTTTCCGGGAAAGTTAGGTTATATACTTTCCCGAAAAAGTAGATAAATTTTCTACTTTCGAAAGTAAATTATCGACTTTTCAGGGAAGTAGATTTTCGAATTTGGAAATATTACCTAATTTTGCGACGTAGATTATCATAAAGAAACATGAAATTGTATCATAAAAATGAAATATCTACTTTCCGGGAAAGTTGGTTAGATAACCAACTTTCGAAAATCATTATCATAGAAACAGGAAATTTGTATCATAAAAATGGAAATATCTACTTTCCGAAAGTTGGTTGAATAATAACAAAGCATTATCATAAAAACAGGAAATTGTATCATAAAATAGAAATATCTACTTTCCGGGAAAGTTGGATTAGAAATATAACGAAAATATATCATAGAAACAGGAAATTTGTATCATAAAAATGGGAAATATCTACTTTCCAGGAAAGTTGGTTAATAACCAACTTTACGAAATAAATTATCATAGAAAACGAAATTTGTATCAAAAAAATGGGAAATATCTACTTTCCGGGAAAGTTGGTTAAATCAAATTGCCGAAAACAGATATATATCATAAAACAGGAAGTTGTATCATAAAAATGGGAAATATCTACTTTCCGGGAAAGTTGGTTGATAACCAAATTTGCCGAAAAGAAGAATATCATAAAAACAGGAAATTTGTATCATAAAATGGGGAAATATCTACTTTCAGGAAAGATTGGTTAGATAACCAACTTTCGAAATAGATATCATAAAACAAAATTTGTATCATAAAAATGGGAAATATCTACTTTCCGGGAAAGTTGTTTATATACTTTCCCGAAAGTAAATAGATTTTCTGCTTTTCGGGAAAAGTAGATATCGACTTTTCGGGAAATGGAGCCTAAAACCCACAAA
>NW_024712010.1:0-12420 GCF_018991925.1 Homarus americanus | reverse complement strand
GGTACCCCCAACTCCCAGGCACCTCTGACACTCCCAGTTACACTCCGACACTCCCAGTTACACCCCCAACCTTCCCAGGTACACCCCAACACTCCCAGGTACCTCTGATACTCCCAGGTACCTCTGACACTTCTGGATACCTCTGACACTCCCAGGTACACCAATCACACTCCCAAGTACCAATACCGGCACTCCCAGGCACACCTCTGACACTACTAGGTACACCTCTGACACTCCCCGGGTACACCTCCTGACACTTCAGGTGCACCCCTGACACTTCCAGGTACCCCTGTGCTTCCAGGTACATCTGACACTCCCAGGTTTTCAATGACACTCCCAGGTACACCACTGACACTCCCTGGTACACCTCCCCAACACTCCAGGTACACCAACCAACCTCCTGGTGCCACCTCCTGACATTCCATGTTACCTCAGACACTTCAGGTACACCTCAGGAGCACTCCCAGGTACACCACCAGACACTCCCAGTGCCTCTGACGCTCCCAGGTGCTGCTGGCTAATACAGTGCACCCCTGACACTCCAGTTACACCCCTGACCTCCCAGGTACACCTCGGCAATACCAGGTACACCTCAGACAATCCCAGAATTTTTTTTTACCTCTGACACTTCCAGGTACACCAATCACACTCCCCGTGCAACTCTCTGACACTCCCAGGTGCACCTCTGACACTACCAGGTGCACCTCTGACACTCTGGGGCCTCTGACACTTCAGGTACACCCCTGACACTTCCAGGTGCACCCTGACTTGCTTCAGATTGCCTGTCTGACACTTCTGAGATACCTCAATGACACTCCCAGATTACCTACACTGACACTCCTGGTGCACCTCAGACACTCAGGTACACCTCCAGGCCTCCCAGTTACATCTCTGACTTACTCCCCAGGTACTCCTCTGACACTCCCAGGTAAACCTCACGTCTAGCTTCCACCCCTGACACCCCAAGTACACTCTGACACTCCCAGGTACTCTCTGACACTCAGGCACCTCTGACACTCCCAGGTACACCTCCTGACACTCGCAGGTACTACTCTGATACTCCCAGGAACACCTCAGGCCTCCCAGTACCTCAGACAATCCCAGGTACACCTCCAGGCACTCCCAGGTGCATCTCCTGACACTCCCAGGTACACCTCTGGCCTCCCAGGTAAGCCTCCTGACATTCCCAGGTGCACACCCCCTGACACTCCCAGGGCCCCTTCCACCTCTGACACTCCCAGGTACACCTCTTTCTGATGCTCCAGGTACACCTGTGACACTTCCAGATACCTCTGACGCTCACCAGGTTACTACTCTGAGCACTCCCAGGAACACCTGAACCTCCCAGGTGCACCTCCAGACAATCCCAGGTGCGCCTCAGACACTCCCGGGTGCATCTCTGGGCACTCCCAGGTACCTCTGACACTCCCAGGTAAGCCTCTGACTGACATTCCCAAGGTACACCCCCAGCCTCCCAGGTACACCTCTGACACTCCCAGTTACACCTCCCGGCTTGCTCCAGTTACACCTGGCCTCCCAGGTACACCCCTGACACTCCAGGTACACCTCTGATACTCCCAGGTACACCTGGCAACACTTCCGGATACACCTCTGACACTCCCAGGTACACCAATCACACTCCCAGGAAATGCAACTCTGCTCCCAGCCACACCTCTGACACTTCCAGGTACACCTCTGACCTCCCAGGTACACCTCTGACACTTTCCGGGTACACCCTGATACTTCCAGGTACACCCCTGACACTCCAGGTACACCTCTGACACTCCCCCAGGTACACCAGCCAGACGCTCCCAGGGTACACCTGACACTCCCTGGTGCCTCTGACACTTCCAGGTACACCTCCTGACACTCCAGCGCACCTCTGACAATCCCAGGTGCACCAATGACACTCCCAGGTACCTCTGACACTTCCAGATGCACCTCTGACACTCCCAGGTACACCAATGACTTGCCTGGGTACACCTCTGAGCACTCCCAGGTACCTCCGATACTCGCAATTTGCACCTCCCACTCCCAGGTACACCTCAGACACTCCCTGGTTCACCTCTGACCTCCCTGGTTTCACCTTTAACACTCTGATACACCTCCTGACACCCCAAGGTGCACCTCTTACACTCCCAGGCTGGTCCGGCTTTCAAGGTACACCTCCTGACACTCCCAGGCCAACACCTCTGACACTCCTAAAATGCTCTCCTGACACTCCCTGGTACACCTCAGGCTGCCTCCCAGGCCTCCAAGACACTCCAGTTACACATCTCTGACACTCCAGGTGCTCTCCTGACACTCCCGGGTAAAAACCTCTGACATTCCCATGTACACCCTGACACTCTGGGTACTCCTCTGACACTCCCAGGTGCTCCTCTGACACTCCCAGGCACCGTCCCAACCTCCCAGGTGCACCCCTCTGAGCACTCACTTGGTTGCTACTCCTGACACTCAGGGTTTTACCTCAGACACTCCCAGGTGCCTCAGACAATCCCAGGTACACCTCCAGACACTCCAGGTACACCTCGAACAATCCCAGGTGCACCTCACACACTCCCAGGTGCATCTTTCTGACACTCCAGGCTGCCTCCAGACACTCCCAGGTAAACCTCCTGACATTCCCAGGTCACCCCTCACCACTCCCCAGGTACACCTCTGACACTCCCCAGTTACACCTCCATTTGCTCCCAGTTACCCTGACACTCCCAGGTACACCTGACACTCCCAGGTACACCTCTGATGCTCCCAGGCCCACCTGGCCCAGGCACTTCGAGATACACCTCTGACACTCCCAGGTACAATCACACTCCCAAAGTGCAACTCTGACACTCCCAGGCACACCTCTGACACTACCAGGTGCACCTCTGACACTCCCAGGTGCACCTCCTGAGCACTTCCAGATTTTGACACTTCCAGGTACACCCTGGCACTTCCAGGTACACCTCTGACACTCCCAGGTACACCAATGACACTCCCAGGGCACCACAGTTGCTCCTGGTGCACCTCAGACTTCCAGGTACACCTCTGACACTCCCAGGCACCCACCTCCTGACAATCCCAGGTACACTCTGACACTCGCAAGACACCTCTGACACTCCCAGGTGCACCTCCTGACACTCCCAGGTACACCTCTCACACTCCCAGGTGCCTCTGACACTCCCAGGTACACCTCTGATACATGGGTATGCCTCTGACACTCCCAGGTCATTCTCTGACCTTTGGTACCTCTTACACTCCCGGAGCCACACGAGCACTGCCAAGATACCTCTGACATTCATGTACACCTCAGACACTTCCAGGTAC
This sequence comes from Homarus americanus, assembly GCF_018991925.1. NCBI lineage: Eukaryota > Metazoa > Arthropoda > Malacostraca > Decapoda > Nephropidae > Homarus > Homarus americanus. The sequence goes on along the minus strand of NW_024712010.1, from coordinate 9,111 downwards.
CCCACCCCTCAGACACTCCCAGGTACACCTCAGACACTCCCAGGTACACCTGACACTCCCAGGTACCCACCGCTGTCACTCCCAGGTACCACCCCTGACACTCTAGTTACACCCTGACACTCCCAGGCAGACTCTGACAATCCCAGGTGCACCTCAAACAATCCCAGGTCCCTCTGTGCTTCCAGGTACACCCCTGACACGTCAGGTACCTCTGACTTACTCTGGGTACCTCGTCACACTCCCCAGGTACCTCTGACCTCCCTGGTGCACCTCTGACTTACTCCCAGGTACACCAATGAAGCACACTCAGGTACACCTCTGACTTCCAGAGTACACCCCTGGCACTTCCAGGTACACCAATGATACTCCCAGGTACACCGCTGACACTCAGGTACACCGCCCCGACACTGCTGGGTACACCTCCAGGCACTGCCAGGTACATCTCCAGGCACTCCCAGGTAAAAGCTCAGACACTCTCAGTAACTTACCTCCAGACACTCCCAGGTGCACCTGTGACGCTCCCAAGTGCACCTCCCTGACCTCCAGGCACACCTCTGACATTCCCAGGCACACACACCTCCGACACTCCCAGGTGCCCACCTCTGACATTCCCAGGTGCATTTCTCACACACCTAGGTACACCTCTGACACTCCCAGGGTATGCCTCTCTCATACTCCCAGGTACACCTCTGACACTTCAGATACCTCTGACACTCCCAGGTACACCAAGAGATACTACCAGGTCACCTCTGACACTCCAGAGTACACCTCCCACGATACTCCAGAAGCCACACCTCCGACCACTAACAGAGTAAACCTCCAGAGCACTCACAGTTCACCTCTGACACTTCCAGATACACCTCTGACCTCCCAAAGTACCTGTGTCTTCTGGTACACATTTTACACTCCCCAGGTACCTCCCGTACTCCCAGGTGCACCTCCCGATACTCCCAGGTACACCTCAGGCACTCACTGGTGCCTCTGGCACTCCCCTGGTTTGCCTCCCAACCTCCCAGGCCACACCTCGAACTTGCTCCCAGGTACACCTCCTGAGCACTCCCGGGGCCTGCTGACACTCCCAGGTACACCTCTGACTTGCTCCCAGGCCACACCTCTGACACTCCAGGTACTACTCCTGACACTCCCAGGTACACCTCTGACACTCCCAGGTACACCTCTGACACTCCCAGGTACACCTCTGACCTCATGGTGCTTTCTCTGTTTGCTCCCAGGGCCTCAGACACTCCCCAGGTTGCACCTCAGACAATCCAGGTACACCTCAGACACTCCCCGGGTACATCTCCTGACACTCCCAGGTACACCTCTGACACTCCCGGGTAAACCTCTGACATTCCCAGGTACACCCCTGTGCTCCCAGGTATGCCTCCTGACACTCCAGGCCACACCTCTGATACTCCCAGGCCACACCTGTGACACTTCCGGATACACCTCCTGACACTCACAGGTACTATGACACTCCCAGGAACACCTCAGACACTCCCCAGGTACACCTCAGACAATCCCAGGTACACCTGAACTCCCAGGTACATCTCTGACTTGCTCCCAGGCCTCTGACACTCCCTAGGTAAACCTCTGTTCCCAGGTACACCCCTGACACTCCCAGGTACACCTCTGACACTCCCAGGTACCTCTGATGCTCCCAGGTACACCTGTGACACTTCCGGATCACCTCTGACACTCCCAGGTACCTCCCACACTCCCAGAGCGCAACTCTGACACTCCCAGCCACACCTGACACTCCAGGAACACCTCTGACACTCCCAGGTACACCTCTGACACTCCAGGTACACCCCCTGATACTTCCAGGTACACCCCTGACACTTCAGTTACACACTGCAACACTCCCAGGTACACTGGTACATCACTGACCACTCCCTGGTACACCTCTGACACTTTCAGTACACCTCTGACACTCCCAGGTACCTCTGACAATCCCAGGTACACCTGACACTCCCAGGTACACCTCTGATACTCCCGGTGCACCTCTGACTCCCAGGGTACACCAATGACACCAGGTACACCTCTGACACTCCCAGGTACACCTCCGATACTCCCAGGTACACCTCCCGATGCTCCCAGGTACCTCCAGGCCTCCCTGGTTCACCTCTGACACTCCCTGGTACACCTCTGCTGCTCCCTGGTACCTCTGACACCCAGGTGCACCTCTGACACTCCAGGTACACTCCGACACTCCAGGTACACCTCTGACACTCCCAGGTAACACCTCTGACACTCTCTAGGTACTCCTCATTGCTCCCGGTACCTCCCCAACACTCCCAGGTACACCTCTTACACTCCCTGGTTCACCCTCACACTCCCAGGTACACCTCAGACACTCCAAGGCACACCTCAGGCACTCCCAGGTACCTCAGACACTCCCAGTTACATCTCTGTCCCCAGGTACTCCTCTGACACTCCCAGGTAAACTCTGACATTCCCAGGTACACCCCTGACACTCCCAGGTACTCTCTGACACTCCCAGGTACTCCTCTGACACTCCCAGGCACACCTCTGACACTCCCAGGTACACCTCTGACACTCAGGTACTACTCTGACACTCCCAAGAGACACCTCAGACACTCCCAGGTACACCTCAGACAATCCAGGTGTACCTCCAGACACTCCCAGGTACACCTCAGACAATCCCAGGTACATCTCCAGACACTCCCAGGTACATCTGACACTCCCAGGTACACCTCCGCACTCCCAGGTAAACCTCTGACATTCCCAGGTACACCCCCTGACACTCCCAGGTACACCTCTGACACTCCCAGTTACACCTCCGACACTCCCAGTTACACCCTGACACTCCCAGGTACACCCTGACACTCCCAGGTACACCTCTGATACTCCCAGGCACACCTGTGACACTTCCAGATACACCTCTGACACTCCCAGGTGCCTGTCACCTCCCAAGTACAATCTCTGACACTCCCAGGCACACCTCCTGACACTCCCAGGTACACCTCTGACACTCCCAGGTACTACTCTGATGCTCAGGAACACCTCAGACACTCCCAGATACACCTCCAGACAATCCCAGGTACACCTCAGACACTCCAGGTCTCTGACACTCCCAGGTGCACCTCTGACACTCCCAGGTAAACCTCTGACATTCCCAGGTACACCCTGACACTCCCAGGTGTACCCCTCTGACACTCCCAGGTGCACCTCTGATACTCCCAGGTACACCTGTGACACTTCGAATACCTCTGACCTCGCAGGTACTTCTCTGACACTCCCAGGAACACCTCCAGACACTCCCAGGTACACCTCAGACAATCCCAGGTACCTCAGACACTCCCAGGTACATCTCTGACACTCCCAGGTACCTCGACACCTCCACGGTAAACCTCTGACATTCCAGGTACACCCCTGACACTCCCAGGTACACCTCTGACACTCCCAGTTACACCTCGACACTCCCAGTTACACCCTGACACTCCCAGGTACACCCTGACACTCCCAGGTACACCTCTGATACTCCCAGGTACACCTGTGACACTTCCGGATACACCTCTGACACTCCCAGGTACACCAATCACACTCCCAAGTACAACTCTGACTCCCAGCCACACCTCTGACAACCAGGTACACCTCTGACACTCCCAGGTACCTCCTGACACTTCCAGGTACACCTGATACTTCCAGGTACACCCCTGACACTTCCAGGTACACTCTCGCACTCCCAGGTACCATGACACTCCCAGGTACACCACCTGACACTCCCTGGTACACCTCCGACAACTTCCAGGTGCCTCTGACACTCCCAGGTACACCCTCTGACAATCCCAGGCAACACTCCCAGGCCCTCTGCACTCCCAGGTACACCTCTGACACTTCCAGATACACCTCCCCAGCATCCCAGGTACACCATGACTTTTTACCAGGTACACCTCTGACCTCCCAGGTACACCTCCCGATACTCCCAGGTACACCTCCCGTGCTCCCAGGTACACTCAGACACTCCCTGGTTCACCTCTGACACTCCCTGGTTCACCTCTAACACTCCTGGTACCTCTGACACCCCCAATATGCCTCTTACTCCCAGGTACCATCCGGCTTCACACTTGAGTACACCTCTGACACCCAGGTACACCTCTCTGACTCTGAGACTCTCTGACACTCCCTGTCCTACACCTTGGGTACCTCTTACACTCCCTGGTTCTCCCCAACCTCCCAGGTACACCTAAGACACTCAGGTACACCTCCCAGGACACTCCCAGGTACACCTCAGACCTCCCCAGTTACATCTCTGACACTCCCAGGTGCTCCTCTGACACTCCCAGGCACACCTCTGACTCCCAGGTACCTCTGTTGCTGCACAGCACTACTCGGCCTTGCTCCCAGGAACACCTCCGGGCCTCCAGGTACCTCAGACAATCCCAGGTACACCTCAGACACTCCCAGGTACACCCTCAGACAATCCCAGGTACCTCAGACTCCCAGGTACATCTCTGACCTCAGGTACACCTCAGACACTCCCAGTTACACCCTGACACTCCCAGGTACACTGACACTTCCAGTACGCCTCTGATGCTCCCAGGTACCTGTGACACTTCCGGATACACCTCTGACACTCCAGGTACAGCAATCACTCCCAAGTACAACTCTGACCTCCCAGGCACACCTCTGACACTGAGTGCACCTCTGACACTCCCAGGTACACCTCTAACACTTCCAGGTACACCCCTGACACTTCCAAGTACATCCCTGACACTTCCGGTACACCTCTGACACTCCCAGGTACACCAATGACCTCCCAGGTACACCACTGACCTCCCTGGTACACCTCAGACACTTCCAGGTACACCTCGCACTCCCAGGTACACCTCCTGACAATCCAGGTACACCTCTGACACTCTTAGGAACACCTCTGACACTCCCAGGTACACCTCTCACACTCCCAGGTACACCTCTCACACTCCCAGGTGCACCTCTGACACTCCCAGGTACACCTCTGATACATGGAGTATGCCTCTGGCCTCCCAGGTATTCTCTGACACTCCCAGGTACACCTCTTACACTCCCAGGTACACCGATGACACTGCAAGATACACCTCTGACATTCCATGTACACCTCAGACACTTCCAGGTACACCTCAGACACTCCCAGGTACACCTCAGACACTCCCAGGTGCACCTCCTGACACTCCCAGGTACACCGCTGTCACTCCCAGGTACACCCCTGACACTCCCAGTTACCCTGACAATCCCAGGTGGACCTCTGAATCCCAGGTACCTCAGACAATCCCAGGTACACCCTGACACTTCCAGGTACCTGACCTTCCAGGTACACCTCTGACACTCCCAGGTACACACCCTCCCAGGCACACCTCTGACACTCCTGGTACACCTCTGACACTCCCAGGTATACCAATGACACACTCAGGTACACCCCTGACCTTCCAGGTACACCCTGGCACTCCCAGGTACACCAATGATACTCCCAGGTACACCCTGATGCTCCCAGGTACACCTCTGACACTTCAGATACACCTCCTGACCTCCCAGGTACACCAATGACACTACCAGGTACATCTCAGACACTCCCAGGTGCCTCCGATACTCCCAGGTACACCTCCGATACTCCCCAGGTACACCTCAGACACTCTAGTTCACCTCTGACCTCCCTGGTTCACCTCTGCCTCCTGGTACCTCTGACACCCCAAGGTGCACCTCTTACACTCCCAGGTACACATCCGACATTCAAGGTACCTCTGACACTCCCAGGTAACACCTCTGACACTTCCAGATACACCTCTGACACTCCCAGGCACCCCAGCACTTCCAGGTACCACCTCTGGCACTCCCAGGTACCACCCAATACTCCCAGGCCCCTCTGATGCTCCCAGGTACACCTCCAGCACTTCTAGATACCTCTGACACTCACAGGTACTCAGCCAACACTACCAGGTACACCTCTGACACTCCCAGGTACACCTCCGATACTCCCAGGTACACCTCCGATGCTCCCAGGTACCCCTCAGACACTCCCTGGTTCACCTCTGACACTCCTGGTTCACCTCTAACTCCCTGGTACACCTCTGACACCCCAGGTGCACCTCTTACACTCCCAGGTACATCCGACACTCCAGGCACACCTCTGACACTCCCAGGTAACAGCCTCTGACACTCCCTAGGTACTCTGACACTCCCAGGTACACCTCCAAACACTCCAAGGTACACCTCAGACCACTCCCAGGTACACCTCCAGACACTCCCAGGTACACCCCTGACACTCCCTGGTACACCTCTACAACCTCCCAGGTACCACCAACACACTCAGGTACACCTCTGACACTTCCAGGTACACCCTGGCACTTCCAGGGACTGATACTCCCAGGTACAATTGTCAGACCAAACCCAGCCCTGTGAATTATGTCATCACATATAACAGCAAGTACAACAGACTCCGCGTGGTACCACCGCATTCCAGGTTGACACACCTCAGGTCGACCCTAGGGACTTGACCTGCCTGCTAATGACGAGCCGCACTCCAACCGCATTCTTGAAGCAGACACTCTGCCAGGACCACACCCACAATTATCCAGATCAAACCAGTTTAGTGTGTTAATTGTCAGAGGTCAGAAGGCTGACCCTTACATAAAGGCTCCTACAGTCTCGTCCACGGGCATTCAGCATTCCGTTATTCGGCCTGAGATCATACTTGCATTCCCATTCGGGACTTATTGGCGATTTTGGCTCTGGTTGCTGCTGGCCTTCTCCTGCTCGGCTGCCAGCCCATGCTGGCATGCAGCCTGCCTAGTGCCTGCAGTGGAATCCTCATCCTGGCCTCATGGGTGCTGCCAGCTAAGCAGACTTTTCCCATAGGAGTGTAGCCCAGCCAGCACTCACTGGGCCTAAGTATGCCAGGGTACACACGAAGCCTTGGTGTCAGAACGTCTCTAGGGTGAGTTACCTACTGTGGGAAGCGGTCACCTAGGTGCCTGAGAGCTGCAAGCTGGCAATGCAAAGTATAATGTGTTAGTACTTCGATATAATAGTGATATTAATGTGTCTATGTCAGTTGAGTGAATAAATAGTTGTACGAAGAGTGCTTAAATGTTGTCCTTTGCTAGTGATATATGTGTATTGACATACTAGATACAAGATAAGCGTAGTGACGCCGTGCAAATAACATCCAGGCCACGCCACCAAGCTTCCTACCTTTACATTCCTGCCTCTATACTTCCTACCCATATATGCAATTCTTTCTTGTGAGTTTTGACCATTACACCTGTGCGTGCCACCGCTGACACTGCCAGGTACAATTCTCAGACACTGCCAGGTACATCTGCATTAATTTGTAAAGCTCAGACACTCCAGTAACACTCAGATACCTCCCCAGGTGCACCCTGTAGGACTCTAAGTGCAATTCTCTGACACTCCCAGGCACACCTCTGACATTCCTGCACACCTCCTACACTCCCAGGTACACTCTCTGACACTTGTGTACACTTTCACACTCTAGGTACACCTTCTGGACACTCCTAGATACATTCCTCTCTCGGTACTTAGGTACACTTGACACTTGGTGATACAATTTCTTGACAATTTGCAGGCCACCTCAAGGATACTAACAGGTATACTCTTGACAATTTGGCAGGTACACCTCCGATACTCCCAGGTACACACCTCCCATACTAGCAGGTAAACCTCAGACACTCCCCGGGAGTTCACCTCTGACACTTCCAGCAGACACACTCCTGACACTCCCAGGTACACCAATACGATACCAGGTACACTTTTGACACTCCCAGGTATTCCTCCGATACTCCTGCAGGTACACCTCCGATACTCCCAGGTACACCCCAGACACTCACTGGTTCACCTCTGACACTCCCGGTTTACCTCTGACACTCCTGGCAGGCCACCTCTGACACTCCCAGGTACACCCTCTTACACTCCCTTGGTTCTCCCTGACACTCCTGTGTACACCTCAGACACTCCCAGGTACACCTCTGACACCCTGCACTACTCTGCCACTTGCGTACACCTCTGACACCCCAGGTACACCTCTGACACTCCCAGTGCCATACCTCCGACACTCCCAGTTACACCCCTGACACTCCCAGTTACACCCCTGACACACTCCCAGGTACACCTCTACACTCCTGGTTCTCCCCTGACACTCCCAGGTACACCCTGTGACACTCCCAGGTACACCTCAGACACTCCCAGGTACACCTCAGACACTCCCCAGGTACACCTCAGACACTCCCAGGTAAAACCTCTGACATTCCCAGGTACACCTCTGACACTCCCAGGTACACCTCTACACTCACTGCTCCTCCCCTGACACTCCCAGGTACCCCTCTGACCCTCCCCAGGTACACCTTTTGACAATTCTGGTGTACACCTCTGACACTCGCAGGTACTACTATGACACACTCCCAGGTACACCTCTGACACTCCCAGGTAATACTCAATGACACATCCAGGTACACCTCTGAGACTTCCAGGTACACATCTGACACTCCCAGGTACACCTCTGACAATCCTAGGTACAATCTCTGACACTCTTAGAACACCTCTGACACTCCCAGGTACAATTCTCTGACACCCAGGTACACTTCTTCTGACAATCCCAGGTACCTCTGACACTCCTGCAGGTACACTTTCTGATACGCCTAGGTATACTCTCTGGACATTCTAGGTATTCTCTGACACTTCAGGTACAATTTCCTACACTCCCAGGTACACCGATGACACTGCAAGATACACCTCTGACATTCCATGTACACCTTGCACACCTCCAGGTACACCTCAGACACTCCCAGGTACACCCTTGAGACACCTCCTGCCAGGCCCCCTGACACTCCCAGGTACACCGCTGTCACTCCCTGTGTGGCCACCCTGACACTCCCAGCTACACCCCACACTCCCAGGTACACCTCTGACAATCCCAGGTACACCTCACCCAGGTACACCTCTGACACTTCCAGGTACACCTTCTGACACTCCCTGGTTCACTCTAGCACTCCCAGGTACACCTCTGACACCCCAAGGTGCACCTCTACACTCCCAGGTACACATCCGACATTCCAAGCAGGCCACCTCTGACAATTCTCGCAGGTAACACCTCTG
>NW_024712009.1:0-17878 GCF_018991925.1 Homarus americanus | reverse complement strand
TAGGGTGTGTCATAGGAGGGAAGATCAGCTAAAACTAATGGCCCATCACTTTTTGGTAGATTTTAGTGTATATAAACAGAAAATAATTTCAGTTTCAATATTTTGCAACCTTTTGCTAGGTAAATTTTAGCGTGAAATTTATCGAAAATCTAACGTACAGCTGCATTAGTGCATTACAATTATATAGTGAACATTGCTTTCTGACTTCATTCTTTAACAACCCAATTAACAATATTTTTTTCTGTTTCAGATTCTGATGCATTTATAAGTTGAAAATATTTGCGATGGCTGCTTGTGTCAGGACGAGGAACCAAAAATCAAGCCATCTCAGTCACTATCTTGGGTCTGGGAGAGAGCTCTTGAAGTCGGAGTTGCCTACATTGAGAGATGCTTTGAGATACGGTGTTTTAATCAGGCAAATCAAAGAAAAAGAACCAAAGAACTTTACACAAACAAAGACATTGCCAGTGATATGACCAAAGCTGTCTTGGCACAGTACACTCTGGCTAACGCTCAGCCTCCAGTCATAACAAGTCAGAAGAAGATTAGTGAGAGACTGCTAGCCAGTTGGGAAAAGGCAAGCATTTTCGGAGAGGAAAAACTGCAAAGTTATGACAGCTTTGCCAAGCAACTGGACCAGTTATTTGACATAATTACTTGCAAGTGCCCAATTGTTCTCTGTCCTGAGTTTGGATGCGATCGTGACTGTAAATCCGAGGCCCACATCTCCTATATTTGCAAGCGTGAACTGAAGATTCCTGTGATCGAACTGGCATTTGTCAAAGCACAGAGAGAGAAGACTGGCAGTATAGGGGCTCTCATGATTTCTAGCCAAGATGTTCCGGAGTCCAAGAGACAGGAGGCTGCCACAGAGAGACAGAAGAGGAGAAGAGTTGCCAAGGAAAAGAGACTTGAGAAGGCCCAGGGTAAGGTAAAAAAGGCAGATGATTGGAGTCAAGCTGATTCAGAGTTTAATGACTTCCCCATGGCTGATCCGAGTGCTGACCAGGAGAATGGTGACTTTGTCCCTAACCCAGAAAATAATGATCCCAAACCTTCCAGGCATAAGATTCGAAATAGGAAAGATATCCCGAGCATAGCTCTGGCCAGCATGCGACACCACACTGGTTCCAGAGAAACTGCAGAGATAGCAACAGCTGCCTGACTGACGGTGGTTTGATAACACCTGATGATGTTCACCTGGTGATAGATCATAACAAAGTAAGGAGAGCTCAGGAGAAACTTACTGGGTAACCTAGAAGAGAGCTGATAAGGGATAAGAGAAAAATGGAATCAATTGTTTGTTCTTTGATGGGAGAAGGGATGACCCAAAGTGTTCAAGTGAAAGTTGAGATCTCTGGACAAGTTGTTCCCCTGCCATGGTGAAGGAGGAACACCACTTGCTGCAGGAACCAGGAGGGAAGTATTTGTGGCATTTCACTCCAGAGAAAGATGACATCAGGAAACCAGCTGAGATAGTGGCAGATAACATTGTGAACTGGCTCAGAGAGAGGAACGTAGACCAGACCCTGCAGGCCATTGGAGGGGACAGCACCAACACGAACACAGGGTGGCAAGGGGGGGTCATACAGTGGATAGAGCGGAAGATTGGGAGGAAGCTGGTCTGGATTGTATGTGACCTCCACACCAACGAGTTGCCACTAGACATCTGATCCAGGAGCTGGATGGCAAGACTTTTCAACAACAGATGGTCTGGTCCTCTTTGGCAAGATGCTGACCCTGCCACTGAGTTAGAAATAAACTATTTTGAAAAAATCACAGTTGGCCCTCCACTCGTTGAGCTTGCACATACTGTCATTGACGACCTGAGTACTGACCAGTACTATGGTTACATGATTTGCAGTGCCATCAAAACTGGGGTCATGCCTGATAGACTTGCTTACATTCTAGGTGGCTCACAACGGCTCTCAGGTTCTGCAGAATTTGGGTCGCTCATCATAAACTGAAAGGGAACCAGCTTCACAACCTGAGACTTATTGTCCAATTCATCATGAGTGTCTGCTCGCCAAATTGGTTCAACACCAAGGTCAAGTCATCGTTCTCCGAAGGTCCGAGGCATGTTCTCTTCCAGCTTGAGCTCCTGAGGAGTCAGCCAAGGAAGGTTGTTCAGATTGTGGAGCAGACTGTGAGGAGATCTTCCTGGTATGCTCATCCCGAGGCAGTTCTGCAGACAATGCTCTGCAGTAAGGATGAGGAGGAGAGAAGAGTGGCAGTCAAAAAGATCTTTGATATCAGACTTATGAGAGGATCTGGGCATGACGAATCAGTTGGTGACGATTCCTTCAGGGTCAGGAAGACTCCTTAAGTCAATCTAGGTGCCAAGCCCTCACTGATCTCCTAGATCTGGATAACATCCAGGCTGGCAGTGAGCCCCCTCTTACCTGCAGTCTCACCAATGTTCAAGTCAGAGCTTTCCTGGACAACCCCATGCATGTCCCTGCCTGGCCCTCGCACACCCAGAGTATAGAGCGTTGTGTACAGCAAGTGAGCGAGGCCAGCAGTCACGTGTACAGCCAGGAGAGGAGGGAAGGCTACATCCGAGCTCAGGTGGTCAGCAGGGAGGTGATGAGTAGAAACAGAAGCAAGAAAGACATGTTCTCTATGGTGTGCAGCAACACCGGGTCGTTGTAGTAAACCCGGTTTTTGTATTTGATGATTTTGTTTCTAAAGGAATATTAAATTTAATAAATGTGTCAAGATCATTCGTTTCACTATTCTGATCATTTTCATCCTAAATTAACCTGATGGCGCATTTACTTTACTTTTAAATAAGCTATTTAGTGGTGTTGGTAAAAGGGTGGGAATACTGAATTTTCATAAGATTTCAAGTTAAAATTTACCTAGCAAAAAATGAAAACTTTTCAAATCTGAAGATATCACATGATTCTGCACATAGAACTACATCAATAATACCATGGGCCGATTTTTCAAACTCAAAAAAAAAAATTCGCCTCCGTATGACACACCCTACTACAGCAGTGTATTGTACCTGTACCTACAGCAGTGTATTGTACCTGTACCTACAGCAGTGTATTGTACCTGTACCTACAGCAGTGTATTGTATCTGTACCTACAGCAGTGTATTGTACCTACAGCAGTGTATTGTACCTACAGCAGTGTATTGTACCTGTACCTACAGCAGTGTATTGTACCTACAGCAGTGTATTGTACCTACAGCAGTGTATTGTACCTACAGCAGTGTATTGTACCTACAGCAGTGTATTGTACCTGTACCTACAGCAGTGTATTGTACCTGTACCTACAGCAGTGTATTGTACCTGTACCTAGAGCAGTGTATTGTATCTGTACCAACAGCAGTGTATTGTACCTATACCTACAGCAGTGTATTGTAATCTTACCTACAGCAGTGTATTGTACACCAACAGCAGTGTATTGTACCTATACCTACAGCAGTGTATTGTACCTGTACCTACAGCAGTGTATTGTACCTGTACCAACAGCAGTGTATTGTACCTATACCTACAGCAGTGTATTGTACCTGTACCTACAGCAGTGTATTGTACCTGTACCAACAGCAGTGTATTGTACCTGTACCTACAGCAGTGTAGTGTACCTGTACCAACAGCAGTGTATTGTATCTGTACCTACAGCAGTGTATTGTACCTGTACCTACAGCAGTGTATTGTACCTATACCTACAGCAGTGTATTGTATCTAAAAACTTAACCTTTGTAAAATACATTATGTATATAACTGCAGTTAAGACCCATATACTGTACCATGAAGAGGCTGCCACGGTTAAGACCCATATACTGTACCATCAAGAGGCTGCCACAGTTAAGACCCATATACTGTACCATCAAGAGGCTGCCACAGTTAAGACCCACATACTGTACCATGAAGAGGCTGCCACAGTTAAGACCCATATACTGTACCATCAAGAGGCTGCCACAGTTCAGACCCATATACTGTACCATCAAGAGGCTACCACAGTTAAGACCCATATACTGTACCATCAAGAGGCTGCCACAGTCAAGACCCATATACTGTACCATGAAGAGGCTGCCACAGTTAAGACCCATATACTGTACCATGAAGAGGCTGCCACAGTTAAGACCCATATACTGTACCATCAAGAGGCTGCCACAGTTAAGACCCATATACTGTACCATCAAGAGGCTGCCACAGTTAAGACCCAAGCACTGTACCTGATCAAGAGGCTGCCACAAAGTTAAGACCTATATACTGTACCATGAAGAGGCTGTCACAGTTAAGACCCATATACTGTACCTGAAGTGAAGAGGCTGCCACAGTTCAGGACCCATATACTGTACCACTGCGAGGCTGCCACAGTTAAGACCCATATACTGTACCATGAAGAGGCTGCCACAGTTAAGACCCATATACTGTACCATCAAGAGGCTGCCACAGTTAAGACCCATATACTGTACCATCAAGAGGCTGCCACAGTCAAGACCCATATACTGTACCATGAAGAGGCTGCCACAGTTCAGACCCATATACTGTACCATGAAGAGGCTGCCACAGTTAAGACCCATATACCGTACCATCAAGAGGCTGCCACAGTTAAGACCCATATACTGTACCATGAAGATACCATCAAGTACTCATGAAGAGGCTGCCACAGTTAAGACCCACATATCGTACTATCAAGAGGCTGCCACAGTTGGGTAATCTACCCATATACTGTACCATCAAGAGGCTGCCACAGTTAAGACCCATATACTTGTACCATGAAGAGGCTGCCACAGTTAAGACCCACATACTGTACTGATCAAGAGGCTGCCAGTTAAGACTCATACTGTACCATCAAGAGGCTGCCACAGTTAAGCACTCCATATACTGTACCATGAAGAGGCTGCCACAGTTAAGACCTGGCACATACTGTACCATCAAGAGGCTGCCACAGTTAAGACCCATATACTGTACCATCAAGAGGCTGCCACAGTTAAGACCCTATATACTGTACCATCAAGAGGCTGCCACAAGTTAAGACCCATACTGTACCATCAAGAGGCTGCCACAGTTAAGACCCATATACTGTACCATCAAGAGGGGGCTGCCACAGTTAAGACCCATATACTGTACCATCAAGAGGCTGCCACAGTTAAGACCCATATACTGTACCATCAAGAGGCTGCCACAGTTAAGACCCATATACTGTACCATCAAGAGGCTGCTACAGTTAAGACCCATATACTGTACCATCAAGAGGCTGCCACAGTTAAGACCCATATACTGTACCATCAAGAGGCTGCCACAGTTAAGACCCATATACTGTACCATCAAGAGGCTGCCACAGTTAAGACCCATATACTGTACTGTCAAGAGGCTGCCACATGTGTTACAACAACATACCTGGACACCTGGTAAAAATTTGAGAGAATTTGGATTGGGTGTTTCTTGAACTTTGATGAACATTGAGACGGCAGGAGTCAGATGAACACTCCTCCTAGCCTCGGATAGTTGCTTCCCCCATCCATAGTGTATAGATGCAGGATTTATGTCATATCCTACAAGTATATTGTTATGGCATACTGCTCTACTGAAAGGCAAAAAAAAAAATAAATAAATAAAAATAAAAATAATATATATATATATATATATATATATATATATATATATATATATATATATATATATATATATATATATATATATATATATATATATATATATATATATATATATATATAACTATCAGTTAAGGTATTCTTCACAAATTCCAAATGACCTTCATAAAGTAAAAAAGAGAGTAACTTTTGAGAGCAGCACTATTGTACTACTACCAGTAAGAGTTGTTCCATTTTGTTCACTTTTTACACACATGTTCTTATCATTATTGTAAGCATTTTAAAAGAGGCAAAAACATTTTATACATCACCTATAGTGGGCAGGGCATGAAGGATGAAGGAAATTGTGGGGTAAAACATGGTGAAAAACTGATCATGTGACACTAAAATGATGTGTGTGTGTACATGAAGAGATTAATTCTTTACCGTAAATATCTGCCATGTCACCGCATATCGTCTGTTTGTTTCAGGGTTGTTATGATTTAAATCAAATGATTTAAATCACATGATTTAAATCGATTTAAATCAGAGTAAAAAAATCATGATTTAAATCAAAATGATTTTTTTACTAATAACTGTTTTCTCTTTTTATTCTACATGATTGAAAAGTATATACAATGCAGCAGGCTAATAACACTATTTGGGTTTACATAATTATGTACTGTACTATAGTCTGTTCTCTCCAGCTTCATCATCATCATCTCTAGTTAAAGATATATCAGATGCTCCTTCTCCCTCACCATTCAAGAGAGATAAGAGGGAGAGTTCTATGGACCAAAGAAGCATAACTGGTTTTGTGATAAAAACTACTAAGTCTAAAAAAGTCACTTTGGATCAGCAAGTTGCTAATTATATATATGCAACAAATTCCCCCTTCCGAACAGTGGAGCACGAAGAGTTTATCAAGATGATTAAAATGCTAAGACCAGGATATGTTCCACCTAATAGACATCAAATTGGAGGGTCTCTTTTGGATCAAGCCTACGATTCAGTGATTAAGAATTATTCAGATGAACTTAGTGGGAAAACAGTTTGCATGGCCATGGATGGATGGAGTAATGTCCATAAAGAGCCTATAGTATGTGTAACTTTAACAGCGGACAACCGTATTTATCTTGTTGACTCTACAGACACAGACTCAAGACACAGCTGAATATCTGTTGAAATTAGCTGAATGTGCTACAAAAAAGTGTGAAGACAAATTTGGATGCACAGTAAGAAGCTGTGTAACAGATAATGCTGCTAATATGGCAAAAATGAGAAGTGAATTCGGACAAGATACGTCCATTATAACATATGGTTGCCCTGCACACCTGCTAAATTTGCTTTCACAAGACCTGCAAATCAAGAACATTAAGGAGCACATTACTGAAATCATTAAGTACTTCAGAAATCATCACATCCCAGGATCTTCGAATAGAAGAGCAGGAGGAACAATGCTAGTAATGCCATCAGACACACGATGGAACACAGTGACAGATTCTATTGAATCTTATTTAAAGAACTGGGAGACCCTTGTTAAAGTGTGCAAAGAAAATAGTGAAGACAATGATAAGAAAATTGAAAGGAAAGTTAATGATAAGGCATTAAAAAGAACTGCAGAAGATTATTTAGAGAGACTTAAGCCTATTGCTGTGGCATTGGACTGTGTCCAGAGAGAACATACCCTATTAATTGATGCTGTAGAAATCTGGGTAAAACTGAAAACTGATATTAAGGAGTATTTAACAGATAAGAAGGATATGGATAATTTTGAAAAAAGAATCAAAGTAGCATTGACACCTGCCCATTTTCTAGCTAATGTGATAGATTCAATGTATCAGGGCAGACATCTGACTCCTGAGCAGCGACACATTGCAGAACAGTATGTGTGCGAGTCTCTTCCACATTTCCTTTCAACATTAATGTCCTTCCATGGAGGAAGTGCACCATTTAAAGAGGTCTATTTTGGTAAAGATGTTGTAAACTCTCTCTCACCCCTTGCTTGGTGGCAGTATTTTGCCAATGATATGATAGAAAATGTAATGGATGTTCCTAGGCAAATATTTACAGCTGTTGCATCATCAGCAGGGGTTGAGAGAATTTTTTCCACATATGGATTTGTACACTCAAAGGTAAGAAATCGCCTAGGACAGGGAAAGGCATCAAAGCTTGTCACAGTACATAAGCATTTCAATGTTCAACTAAGGTAATTTAAATGTTTTGAACTATTTTTGTTGTTTACAGAATGAGAATATTGTGTTGACTTGAAGTTATTACCGTTAATTCTTAATACACTATAATCCTACAAATGTAAGAAAATAAACTTGTTACCAGTATTATTTTTTTTACAAAATGAGAATATTATTCTGTTGACTTGAAGAAGTTAAGTTATTTATTTTTGAAACACTGTAATCCTATAAGAGCATTTATGTTAAATTTTATTATTACGTTTGGATTTGTGCACTCAAATGTAAGATATCTTACCAGTTTTCTTTTATTTTACAAAAAGAATATTATTGTGTTAAATTCCATTGGTACATCTACTGCATAAATATCTTAATGCCAATTTTCTGTTTATTATCCTGAATAAGCTTTGGTTGAAAAATACTGTTTTTATGGTTTAAAAATACCATTTTAATGCAATTAATAAAAAATAAAAATACCGATTAAAAAAGAAAAAGAAAATGATTTAAATCAAATACAGTGTTACCCCGCTTTACACGGTTTCACTTTCCGCGATTTCTCATTTACGCGGTACCTTGCCAGAACCAGATTTTCACTTTCCGCGGTGCATCTACTCATATACACGGTGAAGTATAATTTTTTTTTTTAGCTCATAAAATTCATACAAATTACCCGGCCAGAATATAATTTACATTGCTGGAATTCTTACAATATGATGATCATTTTGAATATAAACATCATGGATTTTGCATTAGACATACAAATTTTAGATCTAAAGTAATAATTTGGTTTACACAAAGCAAATATTTTATCTTTTGTGCAAAATATATGAAGTTTACATTCAAAATATTCCCTGACCTGCAAGGAATCCAGAAATGTCAATTATATTATCCTAACTTTAGTCTGAGTTATTATTTATTACAAAAAATGTAAATATACTATTTTCTCCCAATCGCTTTCTGGTAGGGAGGGAGGGAGGGACCGACCCAGCTAGAGCGGAGTATTTTGATTGACAGATAGTGTCCTTGAAGAATATTTCTTTGTTTATTTACTGAAGATATATGTTTTAGCTCATAAAATTCATACAGATTACCCGGCCAGAATATAATTTACATTGCTGGAATTCTTACAATATGATGATCATTTTGAATATAAACATCATGGATTTTGCATTAGACATACAAATTTTAGATCTAAAGTAATAATTTGGTTTACACAAAGCAAATATTTTATCTTTTGTGCAAAATATATGAAGTTTACATTAAAATATTCCCTGACCTACAAGGAATCCAGAAATGTCAAATATATTATCCTAACTTTAGTCTGAGGTATTATTTATTACTAAACGTTAAAATCTAGAGTTTTCACCCAAACATTAATCAGAGAGGTAGGAGCTAGTGAGCTGGGAAGAGGGGGGAGGGGGGATTTGAGTCCATTATTTGAATGGACATTAACCTGGCGACTATATTTCTCTTAAATATTAATTGTGTGAGCATACCATCATAAAATTTAGATGTTATTTATACTACAACATAGGTATTGTGTCGGAAAAAGTGGAGTTTGGGGGTCGGGCCAGTCTCTATTGGAATTAATCCCATATGTTCTGTTGTTCACTTTACGCGGTTTTCACTTTCCGCGGTACCCTGTGGGTTCAATTGACCGCGTAAATCGGGGTACTACTGTACAGTGGTCCCTCGGTTAACGAGATTTCGGTTAACGAGTTACCTCCCATAAGATTCCTAAATTCGGTTAACGAGCAACCCCTCGGTTAACGAGTTTCTTACGAGCCGACCTCAACAAGTTTTGGCTTGCACTGGGTGGTCAACCAGCTGTAGTATTAGTCCGCCAATACATTAATCGGTTCTAGGGCTTAAATTCCTTACTATTTTAGTAAATATCAAGAAGTTTATACAATTCAATAATTTTAAAAGTTAAATATTAATTTTTTTAGTAATTTTAACAATTATTGAACATAATTGAAGGTAAAGTGACTAGTTTAATGCGCAGCATCCAGCTTCTTAACACAGCAAACAGGCGTTAGTCTCTCTCTGTTTTCACTGGAGGTAACATCTTGCTTGAGACTCTCTTCAACTAAATGCTATTTTTCTGTGTTTCCAAGCAAATTATTGGTCATTTTGAAATTTATTTTACATATTGACAATATATAGCGCAGTGCAGTGTTATTTTAAAGAAAATATTCTTCATTTACAACAAGTTTAACTTTAAAAAGCACGTGTTGACATTGTTTGAATCCAGCATGGGGCCTAAGAGATCAAGAAAAGCGATTTCAATCCAAACCAAGCAGGAAATCATAAAAAAACATGAACAAGGCATTAGAACAAATGTGCTATGCAAAGAATATGGCATGTCGACATCAACTGTGTCGACAATTCTTGCACAGAAAGACAAATTTAAAGAAGTGAAAGTGAGAGACAAATCTACAAGAGTGTTTAAAAGTAGATCCCTAATTGCAGAAACTGAGAGGTTACTTATCATCTGGATTAGGGAAAAACAGATGAAAGGTGATTTAGTTTCTACTGAATTCATTTGTGAAAGAGCCAGGGAGATTTACGAACATTTAAAGACAGATCTACCTGGTTCTTCAGGCACAGAATTTGAAAATTTTCGGGCCAGCAAAGGCTGGTTCGAAAAATTTAAGAAAAGAAGTGACATTTTCAGTGTTGTTAGGCATGATGAAGCTGCTAGTGCTGATAAGGAAGGGGCAGCAAAGTTTTTAGATGAATTTAAAAAACTGATGGAAGAAGAAAATTATCTTCCACAGCAAGTGTTCAATGTGGACGAAACTGGGCTGTTCTGGAAAAAGA
Source organism: Homarus americanus (assembly GCF_018991925.1). NCBI lineage: Eukaryota > Metazoa > Arthropoda > Malacostraca > Decapoda > Nephropidae > Homarus > Homarus americanus. The sequence goes on along the minus strand of NW_024712009.1, from coordinate 7,312 downwards.
TGCCCAAAAGAACATTCATTACCAGAGATGAAGCCTCTTTACCTGGGCATAAACCCATGAAAGACCGTCTCACTCTATTGCTTGGTGCCAATGCTACAGGGGATTTCTGACTGAAGCCTATGCTTGTCTACCACTCTGAAAACCCCAGGGTGTTCAAGCAACAGAAAGTGGTAAGAACAAAGCTTGGAGTTTATTGGAAGTCCAACCATAAGGCATGGGTAACAAGACAGCTCTTTAATGAATGGGCTGTTGATGTGTTTTGCCCTTCTGTCAAGAGCTACCTAACCACCAATAAACTCCCTTTAAAGGCTCTTCTCCTCATGGATAATGCTCCTGGTCATGACCCTGACCTTGCCAGAAATTTGGAGTATCAATTTGACTTTGTGAAAGTGTTGTTTTTGCCTCCAAACACTACATCAATCACACAGCCAATGGACCAGAATGTTATCAGCAACTTCAAGAAGTTGTACATGAAGAAAATGTTTAGGAGGTGTCATCAGGCAACTTCCAATGACCCTGAACTAACACTGAAACATTTCTGGAAGACACAATTCAACATCCTGGAGGCTGTAAAATTGATTGTGTCATCATGGCAAGAAGTCTCCACAAAGTCCCTCAATTCTTCATGGAAAGCACTGTGGCCATCAGTAGTCCATGATTTTGAGGGATTTGAGGAAGAAACAGAGTTGGACCAGGAGATTGTGTCCATTGGTCAGTCATTGGGCCTTGAAGTGGAGGAGGAGGATGTGGAAGAGCTTGTGATGTCTCATGAGGAGGAACTTACTCCTGATGACTTGAAGCAACTGGATGAGATGTTACAGGTAGAGGCTGACAGTGGTGAGGAGGAAATTGAAAGTGATGTCCATATGTCAGCTAAACAGTTGAAAGATGTGATTTACTACTGGGAGAAGTTCAGGGAACTGGCTTCAAAGCACCCAGAAGTGGAAAAAACTGAACTAACTTTGTGTCATGTTGAAGACTCAGTGGTCTCCTTCTTTAAACATAAGTTAATGGTGAGGAGGACAGATGCCCCACAGACCACAATTGACACTTTCTTCAGTAAAAGGCAGAGGGAACAAGGTTATTCCTCAGCCTTCCACTTCAAGAAGGAGAGAGGATGTTCATGGTGGAGAATCTGTCAGTCCAGAGGTTCCTGACATTTTCATGGAAGGTGACTCACCTTCCAAGAAGCACTAAAATGCTTCTCCTCCACCACCACTTCCTTCTCTTCTCCTTCTCCTCCACCTCCCACTTCAAATTCACATCATCATCATCATCCAGGAGCCTTCTACATACACACCTCAAAGTAAGTGAACTTTTCTACCTTTTTTTGTTGAATTTAGGTAATTTTCGGTGAGCTGGAACCAATTACCCAAAAACCCATTGAAACAATGGTTTCAGTTAACGAGATTTTCGGTTAACGAGCAACCTGCTGGAACGGATTGTGCTCGTTAACTGAGGGACCACTGTACTGTAAATCGATTTTTTTTTTAAATCATGATTTTTTCCAACCCTGGTTTGTTTACAACCGACCCGTTCGGTCCAAGCGGATTCTTACATCCAAAAAAAAAAACGAGAACTTAAAGCATTACGCTTCAGCAAAGTTGCTTTCATTGGTAAAAGACATCAAAATAAGTTTCTTTCTACTTAATATGGCCCCAGCCAGAAAGTTAGCCGCTTCGTCAGAATACAGTCCAACTCGGCCCACATCCTACTGGGACCAGTTAGGTTAACGAACACATTTTACACATTTATTTTTGCATGAATGAAAGAAGTACAAAAGTACAATGATAAAAAGCAGCATAAAAGTACATATAATACTGATAAACAGTCACGTGATGTGAAACGGCTTGTAGAAATTTTTTAGATCCTGGTCCACTACTTCAGTCATCCTACAGTTTAAAGAGCTGTCATACATACTTGGCCCGTTGTTTTAGCAGTACTTTACTGTCAGACAAGACCCCCACTTGGAGTGTCACTAGTTTTGCTTCATTATGGAGTAGGTTGATTAACAGATAGAAGTTAAGTTGTCTTTTTCTTGCTTTCAAGTTAAGGCAATTATGCCATCCTTCACAGTCATTATTTGGGCAGACACTCCTTTTAAATACACTCCAAGCAGATGGGGTCCAGATGTCATTCCTGAACCTCTAGTCAGCTATTTGTTTGAAGTGTGCAAAGTGGGCCATGCATCCTGTAATCTGACACCAACATTAAGAGACTTTGTCCTTTACACTTTATAAACAGACAGGAAACTCCTTTGTTATGAATCGTGGTTCATTGATTAAGTTCTAATATAAACTCCTAAAATTCATACCGATTGAACCCTTGGTATTCACTCATTCACACACTTCATATTTCAGTGAACCAAGAGGCATAAAATAAATCTCAAATTCAATCCTGAACCTCTAGTCAGCTACTGCTTGAAGAGTGCAAAGTGGGCCAAGTTAGTAAGGTGTGGGCCCAGTTGGTTGTTTAAGATGGGCCGAGTTGGCTAAATGGGTGGGCCGGGTTAGTTAAGATTGGCCAAGTTAGTTATTTAAGATGGGCCGAGTTTGAGGTACACCGGTTGGTCACATCTCTATTACACACTGTTGGCATGTACTGGCAGTAAATATTCATCCATTGGGTGTCCACAGGTTCCTGCCATGTTTACCTGAGGTTATACTCCTCATTTAGTCAGTTATATCCTCCTCCTCCTTGTAGGTTAGGTTGGGTTGGTTCTTTTGGTATAATAACAAAGGTTTTTTGTGTATTTTTGTGTTTTACTCAAATTTGACCTCCATTTTTGTGCATACTGTATTATATTTGTTAAAAATTAAAATTTTAATTTTTTGCAAAACTGCAAATTTGCAAAAGAAATGAAGGTAAAGGTGTAGAAATGGGTGACTACCAGAAGGAATTGTCTGAATTGGTAGAAATTGTTTCTACACATTAATATATTAAACAGAAAAATGGAAATGACAATGCATAGAACCTAATAGAAGCTGACCTATTGAAAAATTACTATCTCGGTTATCCTTAATTTCCGGCAAAATTATCACAGAAGAAAAATGTTTTAGAATTGTCTAAACATAACGTAATACATATTAATAACAGCGGAGAAAGACCGGTGCAAGACTATAAATTCATCCACTTTTTAGTCTTACACCGGTCTTTCTCCGCTGTTATTAATATGTATTACGTTATGTTTAGACAATTCTAAGACATTTTTCTTCTGTGATAATTTTGCCGGAAATTAAGGATAAGCGAGATATTAATTTGTCAATAATATTATTATATTTGGTCAGTCACAAGTGTCGCCATTTGTTGTTTACGTCTCACAGAGAAGGTCTGACCACCCATCATGCAGTGCTCCTTACCTCTGTCTTCGCTTCTTAAGAGTCTACATCGCATGTGTGGGGGGGGGGAGGGTTGTTGTTTTTTATTGGCTATAGCGATAGGAGACTTATAATTGAGCAAGAGTTTATTGTCTTGGCCACTGAACAATTCGTGGGTGCCTCGGGAGCAGAGATTTGATTTTTCAGTCCCAGAAAAACCAGATATGGCTCTACAGTTGGAAAGAGCTGTGCAGACATTGTGAAAGACATTATTTTATGTCAATTAAAGAGTTTCATCAGAAAAATTGTGTTAGGTTAGGTTAGGTTTTGTTCGTTTTTTTATGTATGTTATTTACTCGAAATAAAATTACATTTTCGTTAAAATTGAGGGGGGGGGGATCAAAAACTATTGATTCCCGGCTGAAATGAATAAAATTCATTCTAAACTCCTCAAATAACATCGGAAAAACATATTTTCATTATTCAAGCAAAGACCGGTGCATTAATGAAAATTAACCAAAAATTGAGCGTTTAAAACTTTCGGGGCTATATGTCCTTAAGTAGAATAATGCCCCAAAACCTGAGGACGGTCCCACTAATTACCCAAATGTACCCGCAATGAAGTCAAATAATGGTCCTACATGAATATATTGGGTTACCAATCACTTCTCGACTAGTATTTGGTGTCATAGTCACAAAAAATTGGTAAATTTAATTTAATCTGAGTTAATAGATCGCGTGCTTGTACCGAGGGAGCGAGTAATTACCCAAATGAACCCAAATGTACCCGCAATGAAGTCAAATAATGGTCCTACATGAATAAATCGGGCTGCGAATCACTTCTCGATTATTATTTGGTGTCATAGTCACAAAAAATTGGTAAACTTAATTTAATCTGAGTTGTGTTGGGTTAGGTTAGGTTAGGTACATGCACTCGATCTATTAACTAAGATTAAATTAAGTTTACCAATTTTTTGTGACTTTATGACACCAAATACTAGTCGAGAAGTGATTGGCAGTCCGATTTATTCATGTAGGACCATTATTTGACTTCATTGCGGCTACATTTGGGTAATTAGTGGGACCCCCTGAGGCCAGCCAATGAACAATATTTACCACACCAGCTCCTAACTGTACCTGCTTTGGTCAAGTCTGGTCTTGAAACACTTGGTGCCGTCACAACATGAAAGTTTTAGAGTAATATAGTTTAGCATCTATTACACTGTCATGTCATAAGTTTATTAATAAATGTCCGCAGCAAAACATATATAAGTTTTGCTGCGTCATTTTCTTTACCTGATTAAAGAACAAAATCGTGGAAGAAGCCTCAGTCGTCCTACACTGCTCGCCATGTTTACTGTACTGAGCTGCTTTATATTTGGGCTACCTGAAGCTTCGCCTAATTGTCTCTTTAAGCATCAAACAAGAAATATTATTTTATAAACCTCACCAACTTATTAATTTTATTATAATGTAAGTAAATTCCACGAAAAGGTTTTTAATATCAGGCTATAATACAAGACATTATGAAGGGACCCAACAGGACACACTGGTTCCCTGTTGTCCTGACCAAAGCAACAGGTCGTCCAGGCAGGGCTGTACACTGGTTCCCTGTTGTCCTGACCAAAGCAACAGGTCGTCCAGGCAGGGCTGTACACTGGTTCCCTGTTGTCCTGACCAAAGCAACAGGTCGTCCAGCCTGGACTGTCGGAATTTCCGAATCTTGTTTACCGAACACGCTGATTGGTTCAACTGCTCGCGTTGTGATTGGTTGCGAGTCCATGACGTAATATTACTATTTTCTATAATATAATGTGTGGTGAGGGGTAACGGAGATCCCAGATACAGTAATTATATTAGAGTAGCCTAGTCCTCATACTCAGTGAATTTCATTGTTCCTGTCATTAGTTTTATAAAGTTCTGAATAATAAACACTGCATTATACACCATTCAGAGTGTTACAGACCGTTGACTTCCTTGTCTCGACTCTCAATATCGCTTCGTGTGTGACTCAGCAAATATAATTCTGTTAAAATATCGCTAGTAAAATGTAGGTAAGGTAATTAAATACATCTAAAATTTATTTCTGTGTATTCTATATGGTATTTTAGCCATGAAAAAGCATATTTCCTAAAGTCGGTAATTTACCGACTGTCGGAGCAGTGACGTCACGGCTTACCGACCACGTCATCAATTTACCGATTATCAGACGAAATACCGGATTTGGACCAATCAGCGTGTTCGATAAACAAGAGTCGGAAATTCCGACAGTCCAGGCCGGATACTTAAAACACCTCATAAGTTATGTTTATTAACGAGATACAGTACCATATATTGCAGACTCCTCACAGTCCCGTAAATTTAGCATACTCAAAATTTAATTACAGTTCCTTAATCAGTCCGTAAGTTATCATAACTAGTGTTTACCCCGTAAATTCAGTTCTCTTGTCGGAAGGTAGGTGATAGTGCAGGAGTTAGTTGGCCAATCAGCGCTCAGTTAACAAAATCATCAACCAATCACAAGAGAAGGAGAAATCAGCCGAGAGCGACGCACGTGATATTAATTTGTAAACAAAAGATGAAAGGACAACTACCTGAGGAACGACCAAATTTCAGAGCGCCATGGTGTGTGAAGTCACCAAAAGAAAGAAAATAATTTTAGGAAAATTGGACTCGAGATGTACAATCAAATTGAAGAATCATGTTTGGTAAGAAGTAGTAAAGGCAGTGAATGTTGTGGCTCTAATACCCAACAATGTTGTTGAGAGGTCAAGCGGATGTTTTCTGATTTACGTGTAAGCGTTAAGAAAAAAAACAGCACAACAGTGGGTGACAGAGACGTGACCGATCGCCCGGGCGGCTAGTGAGCCGATCAGTGGCGAAGAGGAAAAAGGTAAAAAGTAAAAGTAAGATAATAAATATACTGGTGGAACAGGTAAGTCATAATATTGTTAGCCTAGGTATTGATTGCCACTCTGAAACAAACTTAACTCTGTTTTTTCTGAGGCTTGCTACGATTTGAGGTGGTTGTAGCTAGTCGGTATCACTGCTAATAATTGCCCCACAATTTTTGGATTTTCTTAATATACCTATCTTATAGTTGAGACAATGTTAAGACACTAATCATTGTGTCGCAAATGACATGGGACAGAGATGTTTAATATTCCTCTGGGTGGTCCAGGGTGGCAGAGGCCTCCCGTTGGTAATGAAGTTAGGTTAGGTGGGTTTGGTTACTGTTATAAACTACGTTATTTTTGATGGTAATGAAGGTCATAATATGTAGCTTACTATAGAATTCCTCATGTTCTTTTTCGTTAATTTTGAGTCATCAAATGATTTAATTTCATATTTGGTATACACATTAATATGCAAATCTTACTGTTAGGCTTATAGGCAATGGTGTTCTATCTTATGCTTTTACAACTAATCCAGGGTGGCAGAGGCCTCCCGTTGGTAATGAAGTTAGGTTAGGTGGGTTTGGTTACTGTTATAAACTACGTTATTTTTGATGGTAATGAAGGTCATAATATGTAGCTTACTATAGAATTCCTCATGTTCTTTTTCGTTAATTTTGAGTCATCAAATGATTTAATTTCATATTTGGTATACACATTAATATGCAAATCTTACTGTTAGGCTTATAGGCAATGGTGTTCTATCTTATGCTTTTACAACTAATACAGGCTGAAAAATTATGGCTGCTATTATTATTTTTGACTTATTTTACCATTTATTGTTTGTTACCATAAATCTAATTAACTTTTGACATAGATAGAGGAGAATTTGGGGGGCTACAGCTACAATGATAGGTTAGGTTGTAATGTTTTGAACTATTTTAATAGATTCCTTTCTAACATAGTAGTGTACATATAACATAGTTGTGTACAGTGTATGTAACCACAGCTCACAGTAAGAAAGTTTGAATTGTTTTTTTTTCTCTTGAAGGAGGCGGCCTCCAAATTGAAAACACCCTGTACATACACTGCAATTGACGA